>NC_090783.1:3937500-4092500 GCF_040054535.1 Antennarius striatus
CGAGCTGTGTTACCCAAATGATGCCATTACGTCTTGCAACTGAGATAAGCTTGTTATGCATCGGCATAGGTTTGGCTAAAGGTTGTGCACACCTTGGTGAATCGCTGATTTAATGCACCGCCTGTCCAGCATGCTAAGTGTGATGATGACGGCGCAGGCGATGAATTGTTAATTCTCAGATCTGTTAATGGGATAATAAGTAGTTAATAAGAACATAAGTGACATAGCAGCATTGCTTCTCTTACAATTTAGGAGCGGCACAGTAATAAACTCATCAATGAACAGCTTTGGGTTTTTTTACACAACTACGAAGAACACTGTTAAGGAATATGATCGGTACTAGATTAAAAACAGTCCAACTGTCCATGGGTCTGAAATGGAGCAGAGAAAGGGATGAGCAGGAAACAATTGCTTGCTTGCTTGCTTTTCAAGGTTGTGAATAAAATTTGAATCTTTCGTTGATAAAACATACAGAAAGGAAACAAAGCAGAAAAAACAAATATTAAATGGAATTATGCGGCATGAATTATCAGGATCCATTGCGTTAAAAATACAATTGAAATTAGGAGAACACTTTTCCCATTTTTTAAATTTTTTTTTGGGCTACCTCGCTAGCGCCCCCTATGCAGGCCAGAAGTTCGGAGAATGGTCAGCTCCAGCTTTAATGCAGTTGTTTGCTCAGTATGAGAGAAATAGTGGATCAGTACAGGGAAGCTTTATGCAGACTCTCCTATCCACTGTGTCTGAGAAGGGACACAATAACTCCTTTTTAGTGACTGTAAATCTTCCAGATTGAATATTATTTTTTCCTCCAATGACATTTGCACATAAGGAGAAAAGTGTCTTTATCTCTTTAAAAAAAAAATGGAAAGATGCACACTGCAAGAAATTCAATTTATTTGTTTACGTAAAATATCATCCTTCGCTCCACAGATCTGCTGGCAGCCTCACAACACAGAGGCGCCGATTGAGGTTTTCTTTTCATGAATCTAAAGTGTGTGTTTCCTTTCAAAACTTCATGATCACATTTTTCAAACCCAGCCTTTTTTTTTCTTTTTCTTTTTAACCTGACAAGTAAATTTCACGAAGCTGAGCACAAGAGAAAATAACCTCTGTTGATTAATTCTATTTATCTCTATGCATCTGTGACATCTTAGCAAAAGCAGGGGTATTAAATATTCGCGCTGTTTCTTCGAGTGAACGAGGCCAGTGAATGCACCTGATGATTCAATTTGTCAATACCTCATTGTGTACATATGTAAACGCAGCACCGGCATCCAGTTTAAACAACTAAAAGTTGTTAATTTTGACCTTCGTGCTTCATGCAGTGAAGAAGTGAATGAGCAGAGGAAGCTATACGTTACATTTCTTTGATATCTGCTCTGTTTGTGGTTTGAAATCTGAGATGTTCTGCAGCACTAATTAGAGATTCAAAAGCACATTTAACGTTTAACATTTAATGTCTAAATATAACTCACTGAAGCATTTTATATTGATATATGAGAATAATACATATTGATTATGACCTCTGAAACTTTTTCTCACATCCTGCTATATCAATGCACAGATAGCAATTCATGGGTTAAAAAACTTTTTGTCATGCTTGTATTTTCTCCCTCAGGTACAACCCTGTATCACCTGTGTGCGCAATTTTCTCTTGTCATAATAGTAATTAAAACATGAGGTGCATAATTGCTTCGCAAACTGTTGTGATAGATGTGACTGAAAGTCTCACCCGCTGTTACAAGTCTGATTCCATTCTATTTATTTATCAGACAAAACTGTTTTCAGTCCCATCAGCCAGTGAGCGATCCTGAGAGGACAATCCAAACCCCATAAAGTGCACATTTTATTTCTATACTTCCATTTTCTTTATTTCATAACCTATCTTGAGTCCTCCACTGCTTGCTTTGGGAGGCCCAACATCCACCCAACATCAATTGTTTTTGATTATTATTGTTGATTGTTGCTTTGTTCCACCCGGCATGAAGAAAAAAACATCAGCGAGGAGCCCTCCTCGTCTTAGATTGGAGTGATGCAGAAATATCTCGCTGGAGACTCTCAAAATCTTGACGTTCAATGTGATTCTTGTCTGTCTGATTGTGTTTGTGTTGATGTTCGCGCTGATTTTTTGTGTCTTTGACCGCCAGTCCACTCTTTGTGTTTCTATCAGTGTCACTCCCCTGTTTGTCACCTGGTTCAATTATTTCTGCCATTCATAATTTAAATGAGTCTAAAGAAATGACTTAAGGTCTAATCTAGTTTTTGTTTTCTTATATTCTCTGTGGGTCTGTGTCTGCTTGTGAAATGTAAATTAGCTTGGTGTGAACCTCACTATGTCCATTAGTATGCTAATTTCATTCTGTCTCATTTGACTGAATGTTAATTGCTTGTGATGAAGAACAATTTAAAAAGCAAAATGTATTTTGGCCACTTGGGGGCAACAAAAACAATTTTTGCACTAAAAAAACCTGGCACGTAATTGCCATTGTTTGTGTGTGTGTGTGTGCGTTCGTGCGTGTGTGTGTGTGTGTGTGTGTGTGTGTGTGTATGCACGCATACATACATACTTATTACACACATACAGTATATGTGTATGTTACATTTCTATAGCTCACACAAACTCTTATTGAAAAAAGTGTTATCACTAATTCAATTCAATTCAAAAAACTTTATTTGTCCCCAAGGGGCAATTGAAAATTAAATTAAAAAAAAAAAAAAGCACTTAAAATAAGATTGGTTTAAAAGTGCAAACATACAATGGAAACATAAACTACATCATAAATAACAAATAATAACATAAATACACTGTTAAATAATAATTTAAAACCTATTTAGTTCAACACTTAGTTCAAAACTAAAACCTACTAATTTCCGAGCTGAGCGGCGTAGCGATGTCTGCCGTTTAATGGTTGACAGGTAAAGCGTTTACGTATAAACATTTTAGCTTTGGCTCCTGTCGACTCTCTTAATAGGAACACTGACAACCAAACCAAAGCAATTTCCCCAAAGTTGCTACAACATGCAGCACTTAGCTGCAGGAACTGCATATTTATGTCACCCTGCACTTTCAGCAGCACAAGCCTCTCCTGTCAGCATGACTTCTTGTGAATCGTATGAGAATGTTAATTATAGCGGATTTGAATAAAATATGTGCACTGAGGGAGTGAAGATGACCCTAAACAGATACTTGTTTCTCTAAATGAAAAGGAAGGTTTGTACTACCTGGGGGGGGTGGGTGGGGGTGGGGTTCTCCTGCTCTAACTACCCCCTTCTGGCTAAAGCAGCGAGAAATCACTCTGCAGTTTAAATTAACATCCGGCTCAAACTGGCCTTGCTTTTCTGTGTTTAAATCATCACTTGCACATTGACTTGATAATTCAACTCATCGCCCTGAAGCGTGTGACCTCTGACCTTACAGCTGTCCTGGTTTAATCATAGGAGACCATTAAGCACTTGTGCCTACTCAGAAGGTTAATATTGCCATTAGAAAACCATTATTCAAAAGGAGCCTGAGCTCATGCCAGTCTGCACAGAGACGCACCAAATCCGTCTTCACTGTTCTGGCAAGATAATTAGCAGAGGTTGAAGATGGCGTGTCAAAGGCTGATATTCATCACGGAGCCACGTACTGACTTGTAGCTCCATTAAGCATGTCGCTGCGAGTCGCTCCAGATTGGCTGTTTGTGATTTCTATAAAGAGAGCAACAGAAAGAAATAGAGACCTGTAGTTTAGGACAGCAACACGTCCTACCTGTGGTTGTTTGGATTGAAAGAACTTTAGTTTCTTAATCTGATCATCTGACTTGAGGAAAAAAAACACAGTGAGGCGAGCTTTGGATTCAATTTTTGTTTTAGTTACAACCTCAGAAAGTCCTTTAGATCGCTGACAACGGTTGTGTTAAACAGATGATTAGCGTTCATTACAGTCATGTGTCCGTCAGCTCCACTGACACAGGTATTTTAGCTTTGATTTGACTCCACCACCTCCTAAAAAAAAAAAAAAAAAAGGTCACTTTATCAGCTAAAGCCCCACTGTTTTTGTCAGCAGCCCATTAGCTGATCTATGTGTGTTTTCTGCTTAGCATAATTATATTTACCATCAGCACCGGGCAAGTAAAATGATCATGTTCACGTAGTTCCTTCCTAGTCCAGAAAAAATGATTCTGGTGTTGAAGTATTTGTTGATTTCCTGGAGGAAAGAACAATTTAGTAAATGTATTCCCTTCAAATCCTATTTCAAACTGCGATATCATTTTTTAGTTAAATATTTCATTTTAATTGTGTAGTACATTTATTAACATAATTCTAATAAAATTATTCATCATTTGTTTCCTTAATAATGCATTTAAGCTACGTGCTTGAAAAATTATCCACTAGAATCCATTAATTTCCATTAGAATTTTGATGATAATTTTACTCACTAAACAAGACATTCTGAATAATGTTTTGTGTGAAGGGTTTTTATTTTATTTTTCTTGCCTGTGTTCTGTTTTTGAAACAAAATCAAGAGCTAAGCAGCACCAAAGAGCAGAATCAGAATTTGGAGTCAGTATTATTTAAATCCTAACAATGCCCATCGGGTCTGATATGTTATTACATCTATGTAGAACATTAGCAGGTCAGTGTTTATTGTTAAATATAGCTTTTCTCCCATGCCTGTTAGATTTTATTTGTGACACGACAACTGGTAAATGGAGCAGAACCACCATCCCAGTAATGTCGTATCCCATGTACATTTCCAAGGAGCAGATGTCTTTTGTTAGCATTTTTAGCACATTGTCCTTGAGACAAATCCCATCTGAATAGGGATTTAATCTGCTCAACTGCTGGCTCTGGGCTTGTAGCCACACCACCGCTATGTGCATCATTGTAAATGTTGACACTCCTCCATGATGTATCAGCTCTGCAGCAGGCGATGTCATCCACTCTGTGTGAAATTACATCATGACAGCCTGGAGTGTTTTCATTCATAAACCAGATGCAAGTCGGGAAAGAAGAAGGTAGAAGTTGTTTCATGCAAAGGCAGATGAGACATAAACCTTCCCCGGTCTTCAGGTTAATGGCTGTGTTGTCAAAAAGTGTTTATCACCATGACGACTTTGTTTAAGATAATATAAAACCCAGAGGTACGTCCGCTGACTCATGGAGACTTAACTAAACATGACGTGCACATCATGAAACACATTTTAAACAAAATCAGTCATCCACATACTAATTAGACAGAATCTTAAAATATGTCAGTAGCTTGCTTTAAATCAAGGAGAAGCGCAGAGATTTTCTTTTTTTTTTTTTTTTAACAAGTCTTTAAAAATATTCTCTGAAAAGACGCTTGAAGAAAAAGATGCGGTTTAAGTGTACAAGCAGAAAATGCATTTGTAAAAAAAAAAAATAATGCGTTTAGGGTTAAAAGGGATGCAAGGCTTTAAATATAATGAAGATGGGAATTTTCATGCTGTTAAGATATAAAGTTCACAATCTGTGTCTACTGGAGATAAAGCTGTAAACCCAGAGATATCCCACGTTGTCAAAACTCATTTTGATTCCAACAGTTTGTTTCTGTTTTTCCCCGACTGGCTTCCTCTGAGTCGTGTCCTGAAACATGACCTCATTTTTAGAAGAAGGAAGGAGGGTTTTCCGTGCCTTACACTAAATTAAATTGCTTTCCACACATAAAAAAACACTGAATAAAAAATCCTAGGCTTTGTGTACGCACACCAAAGGTGTATTCCCTTCAAATGCATCTTAAATCTGTGTGAGTGAGTGAAATCCATTCACCTGACAGGTCGAGCTGATCAAGATGCTGATTGAACAACAGGTGAGCATCAAGATGGCCACGATTTTTTTTTTTTTTAAATGTGGGTGTTCAAACAATTGCCCTATCTGTATCTGCCCTTATCGTGTGAGGTCGTCACTGCAGCATCCAGTAAATACGGCCTTTCATTGCGGGCTGCCTGAGGCGTGCCTGTGCAGCGATGATGATGCTATCTTGATGAAGACACACCTGTCAGGTGGGTCGCATGCCGAAGAGCGGAGAGGACGTAACCACCTTCACTGTTTACATCTTGTAAAGGCCTTCTATTGCGACCATCCCAACCCAAGCAGGTGCTACCATCATCTCGCTCAGTGAGCTTCTCGATCTGCTCCACCTGTCAGGTGGATGGGTTGAGCCCAACCAAGGGCAAACGCTCAATAACATGGACATGGAAGTGGGTTATGGGTAAATTTTACAGCGACAGTTCAACTGCAGGAAAAAAAGTGGAAGTATTTTTGATACAAGTTTATAAAAAAAGCTGCATTTACAGCTTTACAGCTGTCTGACTATATGCCTCACCTGTAAGATGAGAAAGCCAGACGGCGTTATTGGATGGTGTTTGTGAACAAATCCAAAACTAGCTTATGTGCCATCTAAGGGATGTATGCTTTTAAACTCTGCTGGCCGTCCATGTGCTGCAGCTCTCTGAGGTGGATTATCACAGCAGCAACGCTTCAGGTCTTGTACTCTAAATGTCTGTATGCTTTTATTTATTTATTTTTAGCTTTTTATATATTTCATCCAATAAGAAATAAAGAAAAAAAAATCTGAAACAAAAGAAGCAGTGTGACCGTCCATCTTTGTGCTAAACGTAGCAGAAGTTAATTATACAGCTTCATAATTAAAATGGTTATCCTCATTAAGTGCTATAAATATGGGTGCGAACTGAATAATAGCGTCTTGTGGCACAGCTAGTTCAAATTCCTTCCCTGTTAGGACGATATTTAATGCACCTGACAAAGATGTAGTGAGAGTCAATCTGTATCTTTCTAAGTGTGTGGAGCCAAACGGGCAGAAAAACAGATTAAACATTCTGCGCTGATCAAGAAACATTTAAAAATGTCTGTCCCACATAGATCTTTAGCACAAGTGGGGGTCCTTGCAGTCGGGCCATATGGAATCCACAGACCCGGCGATGAAACCGTCTTCTGCATTATTCGGCGATAATTCAGAGGGCTGACAGAGCAGCACACGCATGGAGTGGCCCGCCGCTTCAAAAGTCCTTCAGTCGCCAGCGGGAGCTCAGAGTCGGAGCTCTCTGGGGAGGGTTTCCACGGCTGTGGCTGGTGTGTGATGCTCTGGCGCTTGAAGAGTAATCACACCATGCGCCTGAGGTTACTGCTTCACGGAACAGCAGCAGCAGCGGAATGTCATCTGATGACCCTCGCTGGTAATGACCACAAAAAAAAAAAAAAAAAAAAGAATGAAATTCCCCAACAAAAAGTTATCCCAAACTGTAAATTTCATCTTATATGTCACAGATCTGCAATTACTTTTTTTTTTTTTTTTTTTTACTGTTCTGTTTTTATAGAGAAGAGAGAAAAGTTAATTTAACAAATGGTTTCTAATGAACAAATCTTTATTTGATGCATTTTGCTGCATAAACATGAGAATGGACTCCGGGGTTGGGGGGGGGGGGGGCAGCCTTGCACACTGGTCATGACTGCTAGGAGTCAGAGCTGGTTACTCCAGTTCCATTACCACCCCGGAGTTCCTATTTGCACTCCCTCTGACAGGCAGGAATGAAAGCTGGAGCGCTCAGCGCTGCGGGGCTAGGCAGGGGGGAGAGAGAGTGCTGCTCTGTGGTAGGTGGAGAGTGACAGCAGGCCGCTTGAAGCACTGCAGTGGAAACAGAGCTGGGATGAAGGTGTGTGCATGTGTGGAAGAGAGGAAGAAGAGGAGGAAGGGAGGGAGGGAGGGAGGGGGGGGGGTTGATGGGAAGAGAAAGAGGATTTGCAGCAACAGCACCCAGAGGGTCTGAATGTGCCATCAGGAGAATGAAGGTAACGTCGCGTTCCTTGGAGACGGCGAGCGTTTTTCAAGAATTAAATGTCGCAAACAAGAGGAAATAACGAGCGTGTTATTTATGGTAAAGCAAATCCTGAACGTCTCAATAGATCACTTAAATTCTGAGTGCATATCAGCCAGAGGACAGCACGGCAATAGGTCAACTCGTGAAGACTTTTAGGATTGTTAAAGAAAAGCTCGCATTATGCTCGTGTTTACGACCATATTCACCAATGAATGGTGAGGTTTATATAGGAGGTGTTCTGTAAATGTTCTATAAATGTGAAATCAATTACAACTTGATGCTTTTTCAGAAGGTGATATAAACAGCAGCTCTTCATGAACAACTTCCTGTGATTCTTGAAACGTAGATGTCGCTGCACCAAATACGCTTAAAAACATGAATGAAAAACATCAAAATCAGATGATGATAACAGAATTAATTAGTCCTGAATTAGCTATTTATTTGGGAATATATTTGATTCAGTCAAGTTTGACCTGATCTTGAAAATTCTCATTAAAATAATAATGTATCCAATGTAGTTAACGACATCAAACGTTCAAAAGATCTGTGATTGATTCATCAGTAATCGGCTGATCGGTAACCATGGCTACAAGCATAATACATCCTTCCATTTCCACCTACTTATTGTCATTTTAATTCGGATACACATCCACCTGCGTCCATTAGCACCTCCTCCCAAAGAGGTACCTGCTCCTGAAATACAAGCACATATTCTTTAAACTGCACTTTCCCACTAAATACTCCATATGGAGACCATCTGATTCGTGACAGGATGGTATTTATGCAGAAGTACCAGCTGAAGTGCCACTTTGATTTGAGAAATTATAATTATAGAGATTTTTCGCCGCAAGAGGCGACTTCTCGCAGTAAGTGGCCGGTAAAGAGAAAGCTGACCTAATTCCAATTATGTGACCTATTATTCCACCAGAAATAATGGAAAATGACTTGATTTTAAAGAGAATTGAAAAGAAAAATGTGTGAGTGCTGCAGAGATGGAGAATTAAACCATGAAAATAACCTTTTGAAAGATCTGCAGCGGGGGAGGGAAAAAAAAGAAACCATTATTCGTTTCTATCAAGGTTTGGACTTCCACATCTGCATTTGCACCATGACTGACATGTTCTTGTGGTACTTTTAAACCATTTTCTGGATTTAGATTTTTTACATTCAATGATTACTGATTATTAGAACCCATGGCAAAATAACACAAATCAATGAAACCAAAAAAAACATTAACGTGATTGCACTTGCTGTAGTCATTCTTTGCATGTTAGCACATTGTGATCTCCTGGCAGGTGAAGTTGACACACACCAATGGAGATGGAATCATAAAAGAAGACAGAACACACAACAGAAACTCATTTCACAAGCTTTATTTTCAGAGAGATGCTGCAGACTTCCTCCCAGCATCGGTCACTGCGTGCAGAAAGCTCACGCTGTACCAGTTCTCATCCGGCGTCAACCTCATCTGTTAGACAAAGGTTATCTGATCCCCCCCCCCCCTGTTGAGAGAGTGGCATGTAATAGAGTCCGGCTTCTTTGAGCTCCTGTTCTCAGGCCTGGAGATGCAGGCATGTGGTCAAGTCAGTCGACCTGTTTCCCTCAACTCGATGATCAATAGTGTCAGAGACATCTCTGGTATCCTCCATGCTCTCTGCTGTCGCTTACGGTCACCATAACTGCCACATTGTTATCTGACCAGCAGCAGTGTCGACAGGAGCTCCACAGCTGACTCGCTATCATCTAGATGTAGGAAAATGTCACAGCATCACATCGAGGAGAAACACCAGCAGTTATTTCCTCAACACATCAGTCAAAACTGAGTTGTAGGTTCGCTCAAAACCCGCGCTCCTTCCAGGTAAGGTTGGAAACTCCACCTGGATTTAAAATGAATTCCCTGTTTTCTGAATCCGTTTTCAGTAACTTGGATTTATCCCCTACAACATGTGGATGAATGGAGTTTAACTTCAGAAAAAGTGAAATATGACATTGGGGTGCATCCTAGCAGTTTATTTGTGATGAAGTGCTGTAATTTACCTTTTGTTAGACCCACTTCCACTCAGCATGTGCCTCATCTACTTCTACTTCAGCCTGTGATTTTCATGCGTCGAGTCTAAATGACATCCGTACAAGCATCCGGAGCGTGGGCGTGTGTTGATTTGTTGCCGTGAGACGTTCACGAGAGGATTAAAATCGGTAGTGAAATTTACAAGGTGGCTGAAATCTCGTCTGATCTTGTCTTTCATTTTTCCATCGGTAGCTTTTCTGGTGTAATTTGTAAATTGTTGTAGTGAAAACCTGTTGCCTTCTTCCTGTTCAGGGAATATAAATACACATCAATGCGCGTTGGAGCACCGTGAGCTAGCAGTTGATAGCAGTTCTGTGAGATGTCACTGAGCTAAATGCTAATCTCAGCAAGCAAATTGCAAAATCAATGCAAACATGTTGTAATTTATATATTTGTCTTTATTTAGATGAATGTCTTAGCAGGCTGACATTTGCTAATTAGCACTAAATGCATTAAGGCGACAGCAGATGAATCATAAACTATAAATACATACAGGTTTTGTAATATAACTTGTCATATAAAGTCATTATTATTCATCCTGAGCACCGCGGCTTTGGGGGTGTTGTATAAAAACACAGCCTAGAGTGTCTTGCCTGTTGTTTCTCGGTGATTAGAATTTCATTACCGACCTCCTGGCATTTAAAACACAAAATGTCACTGAATGTTTTTTGCATGATTTTCTTTTTCAAAGTAACCCACCTGCCATCAGACCTACGTCCGCAGCTGGTTTTGAAGATGTGGATTTCAGAAGGTTAATCCAGAATTTTAAGGAGTCTTAAGCACAAATGTTTAAAAAAAAAGTGACATCAGACTCAGTCAAGATTGCCGTTGTTCCTGGGAGAGCAGCAGTAAGGAATATTTCAGAATGGGAATGTCACAGGAGGAAGAAGAGAGAGAATCTGACTTCATCATTGTGTGACTTCTTCTGTCGAAAGGCCTTAATTGTGATGGACGTTTATTTTTATTTAAAAGTCGTTATTTTCATTAAATCTCCATCTTTTCCATTAGTTAGTGAATGCGTCTGTCTGCGTATGACCACAGGTCCGGTATCTCAACCCGTCAGCGCTTTCTGCAGCCTTCTCGCCCCTGTCCCAACTAGTTTTTCTCAATTTTCGAGAGCTTGTTTGTTTATCACGTTTTGAGGCCGTGGCCGTTTGGGAATTCCTCGCACGAATGCTGTTATCAACATTTTTCATGATGACTTCTCTCCAAGAAAGAAAAGATAAGGCTTCAATATTTCTCCCGTTCATTAATCAGACTGAGGAACTTCTCCCCCTCTCTTCTCACCCACGGAGGAGAGGAGAAAGTGGGGGGAGACAGAGTCAATAACATCCGCAGGTTGCTTTGCTGTGGTGTTGCTAATTAGTTCATCCTGATGGTTGTCATTAATCTGCTACAGGCATCATTTACAGTCGGCATGCTGCAGCGCTCGATTGCCGGGGAGTGAATGAGAGATGTGCCACAAACCCTGCACCCATGAAACGAACATTTTACAAAGGAGAAACGGGCGTTTATTTCCAATAACACAACCTTCAAATGGGGCTAAATAAATGTATTGTGTGCAAATTTGGAAGAAAAGCTATTAGAATTACAGCTAAAAAAAATACAATCAATCTATAGTTTTAGAATGCAAATACAACTCCTTAAAGTGAAAGAAAATGAATTTTCCTACATATATTTTTTAATATGAAGTCATCTACATGCCTCATTCAGAAGAGAAATACTGATCTCGGTGGGAGTTTTCCAGCACCGTCGGACTGAGAAATAAATAGATATTTTCATGATCCCCTCATCAATGAGACTACTCTGTTCCGGTCCTACTATAACCATGTACTGCTCATCAGGTGGTGTGGGTTTAATCTGTATTATCTGCCCCCATGGGGTGCAGAATGATATGCTTGATACATCATCGGCCTCCTAATGTTGCCTCAGTGGCCACATTACCACACATAACTGCCCCTACCACCCTCAAGTTGTAAGGTACGCATCCATTGATGCAAATATTCACTGAGTACACACACACTTCTTCTCTGATAGACCCCATACTGATGCATCCTAACACTCCGGATGCGCTCCGTCTTCCCAGAGGAGAATACAACAGACAGACGTGACCTTCTTCCTCGGTATTGTTTTCCTGTAGCCTGGGGATCCTGCCAACATCGACTGTAACAAAGACTTTGCTGGTTTCAGTCATCAAAACGTCGCATTTTTGTCACTACACTGAAAAATGTGCTCAGAGGGAGTTCAGCCACTTTTACTTTTAATTGTAGTAAACCTTTAACACAATGTACGATTCTGAATGCATCCCTTACTGGTGGATGTTGTTCTCAGGTTTGCTGGCTGTCCTTGAAGGGATCTTTGGTGAAATGTATGATGTGTCAGACTGAGAAGCTTTTGAAAACTGATTGGCAGCTCAGGCCTGAAGAAATTCTAGATTTTTGTTAGGTGACCTCCAGAAAAATCCCTGAAAATTGCAGCTCCTGTAATGCATAGACTTTTTTTTAAACCGTTCTCACAAAATTAATCTTGACCTTAAACAAAGGTCATCTTTGATGCTTCCAGCTTCAAATCAACGCTTTTTTTCCCTTAGGCTCGTTGCATCGTGTCATGATCAACAGGTTGATCAAACGGCGAGCTATCAACACTACAAATGATAGATAACACCACAATGATGAGTCATGATTAGAATCAAATGTAAAACATAAAAAGAAATGACGAATGAAACATAAAAGGAGAATTAAAGACAGAAAGCAGTTAATTCAAAGCAGCCGTAGCTTGGTTTGACATTTTACTAATACAGGAAGTAAATAATGTTCCATCTCTGACTTTTCTTTTCCACTCTTGGATCAGTTTAGAGACGTAGGAAGACATCATCTCACCGCATTCCTGTCCAATAAATGCCGTTTCTGGAGCGTGAGGAAAAAGCCAGACACGTGGTTGTCAGCTCTGCCGTCACCAGAAGCCCGTTTCTGCCCGTTTAATGATCTGCAAAAATCATCAAATAGCTTTTCTTGTTTTTCTTAGTTAACATTTAAAGTTGTTAAGGACAGTTTGTCAGCTAATGTCATCACTAATGGCAGATAAATGGCTGACAGCAGTTCACGTCGCAGTCGCATGCCGTCTGCCGGCACTTTCAATCTGAACAGGTGTCTCAAAATTGGAGGAGGGTAAAAAAAACATTTTAAAAAAATGAAGCGCTCCTCTGATTTTCACGTCTTTCTAGTGTGATCTAAGAATCATGGTAATGGATGAGAACATTAAGAACATTTGGCTACACTCGCTTACATTAACCACCTGCCGTAGGAGAATTATGTACGATCATCAGTTTCTTTGAAACACCTGTCGGGACAGGTGAAATATTGTGATATAGGCTGAACCACAAAAGCACGGCGTGTTTTTAAAGATGGTTTTCAAGAAGAAATATGAGCTTCATCGTACTGCAAATTATGCAAACGTAACCTCATCAGC
Source organism: Antennarius striatus (assembly GCF_040054535.1). Taxonomy (NCBI): domain Eukaryota; kingdom Metazoa; phylum Chordata; class Actinopteri; order Lophiiformes; family Antennariidae; genus Antennarius; species Antennarius striatus. Next base: position 3,950,884 of record NC_090783.1, read on the forward strand.
ATGGGCAGGCGTACTGGGAATGTGTGCCTCTGTAAGTCTCTCTACCTGTGTGGAGCTGGACTGTCAGACATGAGAAAACTTAACAGTCGTATTTAGGAACAATGCAGGAAAGAACACAGTGTTCCAAGTTTATCTGCTTTTTTTTAGTTTCATCTCATTAAACGTGTTGTCTTCTACAATATGAATAAATCACTCAGAGAAAATGTTTTTATTTTTTATTCGCAAAACGGCCCACAGTTCATGACGGCCCTCCCGGATGTCCTTGGGCCTAATCAGCAGTGCCTTTGATTGCTCCACTGGTTTGAGGACATGTGGATCACACAAATTAAATTCAGTCGTGTGGTAAGACAAAGGCTGACAACATTTCATTTCATCGGGTCGCTAATGCCACCTTTTCAGGACCCGTGTTCCGTTGCAGAGTGTTGTCAGAGCTCGGGGGTGTAAGCAAAGTCACCTCGGCCGAGCAGACGTCTTAGTCTCAGGTAGTAAGCAAAACCTTGGAAAATGTAATTATGAATGTGGAAAACAGATCTGCTGCGTAGCTGCACAGGTCTGACGCTTTCACATCATGTAAAGATGCATCTAACAGTACAAGTAGTGAACCTCGTGCACGACTGTGTTTCCTAAAATATCAATAAAATAAAAAAAAGATGGTTGCCTTTGGTTAAATACCTTCTAGTTACAGAGATGCCATCCCAGCGATGTGGTTTAGTTATGATGATGATGATGATGATGAAGCTGCTAATCCACCGCGGTTCAGGTTAAGGAAATCTGGTGGCTTTAGTTAAACATATTTGAGCATCAAAAAGTAATTTCAGAGTTTCTGGTTTCTTTTTTTAAACATAAGTAAATGATTTGAGGGCTCTAAAAATAACCGTAAACATATGAATCACACTTTAGTTGCCGCAGCAGATACACGGTGATAATAAATTAAATGTGTCATCGGTGAATGTTCAGCAGATGCAGAATCGTCGGCCACTCGGGAGGAAAAGCAGACACGACTCTGGTTTGCAGCTGGTTTTAAGATCCGTTGTTGTTCCCAAAGCCTCGTCCCGATCGATCTATCAATCTAGCAATAAAATATCTTTCAAAAATAAAAGCATGCTGAAGTTCTTGCTGTTGTAAATCAACAGGATATCAAATGCAAATGTTGAAGAATTATTTCTCTGGATCTAATTTTTTAAAAACACGTCTACAGTATATTTATAAACTGGCCTATGTTTTATAAAAATCTCAACATGTTTGGTCACACTTGGCAGATTTTTGTGAGTCATCTTGAAACAAACACAATTTCTTAGTCAAGTAGCCATCCATCTAACCCCACACGCAGGATGCGATCTGTAGGGGAGAATGGAGTCTGGTTTTTAAATCTCTACCTCTGAATGAATTTTATCCTTGGAGGTGTAGAGGCTAAGCCAGGTATCAAGCCACTGAGGCTCATGAAGTCTGAGATTTGTTGAGTCATTTTGACATGATGTGAAATCTGCATCTATGGGGTGTCGATGTTACATTTTACAGACTGTTCGCATTAGGATAAAACTTTTTGCCATGTTGGTGTGATCGGTCCTGATTCATGATCCTGAAAACCTAATTATGACATCTTCATCATCTTCATCTTCCACATCGTGGCCAACAGAGAAAATTTAATGTTTCGTGTCTTTTTTTTAATTTTGTGTGAAATATGATTGTTAAAGCTGTTCGGAATTTAGGCTCACGGAAAATACCACAAACATAAAAAAGAATTAGGACTGTTGATTGCTTATTCTTTCACGATTAACCCCCCGAATACCCTTGTCTTTTTGGCAAATCGCACCCTGCCTATAAATGACATCAGCCTATCATGAACTGATTAAACTCATAAGTATTGAGCGGCTCCACCACTGCTGCAACATGTTGTTTAAGTTTTAATCAGCGATGAAGTCATTTTATTTGATAGAGATGTTATTTTTTACCAAAGAAAATGATCTGTGTACTTTTTCATTTAATACTACAGCTCTCGTGTTTGACAGGTACATATTTCATTAGAGGTCATTATTAAACAGAGCGATCATTCAGCGCCTCCTTGGCCCCTGGCTGGAGGTCCAGAGGACTCCTCCTTAGAATTTGTTATGGTGGTCCTAAACTGCAGCCCTTTCTTCCCCCTCCACCTCCCACGCTGCTCCACAAACTCCTGCTCTCTCCTGAGCTTTTAGTTTTCTTCTCCACTGCTTCCACCCCCAGCCTTATCAAAGGGACACAGCCTAAGTAAACACTGTGTCTTGCATATAATTCTATGGCAATCCCCTAGCAGCAGCAGTGGAGATAAGCTCATCAAGCAGATGTAACTCATGAGTTAACTTTTTGATTCACCTCACCGGAGGATACCTAACAGGATCTGTCTTAGTGCAGCTTATGTCCAGTCATTTCAACATAATTCATAATTCATGAAGTAAACACTTTTTATATACGTGAATGAGCTGAAGCCAACTTTGGGGTGTAGTCGTGACACTTTTTTCTTTTTTCTTTCCTTGTTCCGTGTTTTAGCATCTACAGTTTAACTCCAATGCAGCGCGACGACCACGACGAGCTGTGAGTGAATTTAAAAGGGCCAAGCGAAGTCGATTGGCGAAGATTTTCATTATGATTTAAATGGCTCCATTCTGCTAAAAGCCATCGCTGCAGGTGTGAAGAGATGATGAGGCTTTTAGATGCAGGCTCTCTCCTGGCTATAGGTGAGTTTAAGAGATGTATGAAGCCAGAAAATGAGCTCTGAGGACCAACCATAATTTCGCTCAATGAACACTTGAGTGAACAAGGCTGGTGGAAAGCTATCGTATCGCAGTGCAGAACCAGAACAGTAACCTTTTTTTTTAAAAATCATATTGTGCATTGAACTGGGTTTAGAAAGCAAGTGTGTGTTTGTGTGTTTATCGCTCTATGCGCACACTATTCGATGTTCATTTTCTCTGCATTCCAGAACGCAACTTAAAATAAAGCAATAAAGATCAAAAACAGATTACTTTGTACACCGAGTTTTTGATTATGCCAAAGAAATGTTTCTTTAATATAAAAACACTTTCAGCGGAGGGTCAACAGCCGGTAATAATATTCACAAAATATTCAGTACAAATAATTATTTTTTAAAAACAACCTGTGATCAACAATCACTGTTGGGATGTAAACTCGATTTTTCTGTCTGTGAGGTCACCCCATAATTGAAATGTTATAATAAAGAATAGCATGAGTGGAGCAGAGCACTCAGATGGAGTCGCTGTGTGTGATTATTGGAAGTCCTTGATTTGGAGATGTTGTTGGGTTTTTTTTCCCACTTGGCATGCCATATTGATTTCCACACTCGGGCATCCTTCAAAAGTAAATAACTCTGAAACAAACAAAAACAAATTCACAATGTGAAAATATTTTAAAGAATAATTCTCTATAATTACCTTCAATTCCTTGGCAGGATTGAAGGTTGGGCTTTTCGGTTGATGGCTGGTTTTCTTCCTCCCTTCACACTCATGCACGTCTGCAGCTGCATAGCTTTTATCGCTTCGCCACACACTCGCTGAAGACTCTTCACGTTTATTGTCAAGTAATAGAGGAAGACTTTTGCGCTTTCATAATGACGGAGTTTTCCTGCAGTAGATTGAGTTTCTTATTCAGATGCTAATAGGAGTGGATTTTCCCCGATAAGACTGGCTTGTCTCTGGCAGAAAGGCAGAGCTGGATCCGGTTTTTGGAATGCGCCACATGTGTGCAGAAAGACCACAGTCTGACTCACGGAAAGCATCTATTCCATGTTTTGGTTTTAGAATGAGCACATGTGGAGGTCTTACATGTGTCCTGTTTAAAAGAGAGGTCAGATTTGAGGATGGCGTGACCGCCGTTCATCTATTAACACATGTAACTCATATTAACTCATATTCAGTTCTCCTTCATGTGCATCAGGATGCAATAAATGCTCCTGCTGAAGACATCCCCTCACCTCCTGAGACTTCCTCTCCTCCATTCGCTGGATTTCCTTCACTTAGACTGGAGTCTTAACTGATTTAGCCGCCGTCGTCGCCTGGGCTCAGAAGATAGCGTCACTCAGCCAGGGAAAAAAAAGTTTTACATCGTCCACTTTGGTTCACGGCCAAACACCTGAGTGACATTGTCACGGTCTTGGTGTCGTTCCCAGATTTCCCTCTCATCCTCCTTTGCTGACCACCATGTTGGTTCATCTTAATGAACCCTCCCAGCTTTTCATCCCCCTCCAGTCCAGTATCTCCTCTCGCCATCTGGTCGCCTCCCCAGCAAAGCTCTCCCACTGCGTCCAGCTCAACCAATAAATATCAGTGAAATTACTCCTGTCATATTTGTGCTCCACTTCCCGATCTAATCTAACACTCCTGTGTAGATTCCACAGAATCCACACTTAGATTTGCTAAGTAACACGCTACCTACCTTCGTCATTGGTGTGTTAGTATGTTGTCGTACAATTAACTCAAAGCTCTGCCATACAGCCTGACGCTGCCGTCAAACTCTTTGTTTCTATCATCGAAGATTAAACAGAAAAAAACACTTGTCCTTGTGCCGTACAAATAAATCAAGGAGGTACTGACTCACACTGACAGCTTGGCGCAGACAAGTTCTCAGATTTATACTGTTTTACAAAGACATCAGCCTCTAACACCCATCTCGCTGTGATCTCTAATAGATCTGATGGCATGTACTGCAGACAGGGACTAGTCCCTGACAGCGCTTGTGTTTACTATTTTTGTTATTATTTATGTGTTTCTATTAGTTATGTCTTCCATATACATTATGCATTATTTCATTTTCCCCAGCTCTGTTATGAAATGCATTCGTTGCTGAATCTGAACCTCTCTTGTCTCTGAACCCATGATCGAAATCAACGCCGAGCGTTTAGGAGGCATCAGATAGAGGGGGAAAAAATGGTTTGAAATTAAACAGAATATCAAATCTCACTCAGGAGGCATAAACATATATGAAATCTGAAGAAGCATTCCGTCTGGGTATGTGCAAGAAAGCCTGTTTAAAAGCACACACCCCCCCCCAAAAAAAAGAAAATACACACAATAACGTCAAGGAAAAAGCATGTTAGAATCTGAAGCGGCCACAGAGTCAACGCTGAGGTCAGGCCTATTTAAGAAGCAGACAGCCCGACTCCTGCAGGGAGGAGGAAAGGGAAATGACAGAGTAACACAGGAAAAAAAAAGTTAAGGGCCTACAGTCGGTTTGAACTGAACCCTCATCACCTACACGTCATGGAGTTTACATAGAGTTCAAACCAAAAGAAAGCAATGAATGATGTGTGTGTGTGTGTGTGTGTGTGTGTGTGTGTGTGTGTGTGTGTGTGTGTGTGTGTGTGTGTGTGTGTGTGTGTGTGTGTGTGTGTGTGTGCGTGCGCACATGCGTGCGTGCGTGTGTGTGTGTGCTTGTTTTCTACCTTTGTGAGAAACATAAGTCTCCGTTGAACATTCTGACAGGTTCTTCAAGGAGAGGCAGCAGTAAAGGATCGAAAACTAAATATGTGTACATATGAATAAAAAAACCATAAAGGTTTGTGTTTTCAGAGGTTTTCATTGTGTATTTAATAAACAGGTAATTGATTTAAGTAACTGTCACACTGACTGTCATAATGTGCAGTTGATTAATTAATTAGACTAATTAAAGTGCCCACAGAGGAACTGCGGTATTGTATGAGGAAGTCTGGAGTGGCAGAGAAGTATGTTAGAGCGGTGCAGGACATGTATGAGGACTGTAAGACAGTGGTGAGGTGTGCTGTAGGTGTGACAGAGGAGTTCAAGGTGGAGGTGGGACTGCATCAGGGATCAGCTCTGAGCCCCTTCTTGTTCGCTATGGTGGTGGACAGGCTGACAGACGAGGTTAGACAGGAATCTCCATGGACTATGATGTTTGCAGATGACATTGTGATCTGTAGTGAGAGCAGGGAACAGGTGGAAGAGTGAGGTTACAGGGAGAAGAGATCAAGAAGGTGGAGGATTTTAAGTACTTAGGGTCAACAGTCCAGAGCAATGGAGAGTGTAGAAAAGAGGTGAAGAAGCGTGTACAGGCAGGATGGAACGGGTGGAGGAAGGTGTCAGGTGTGATGTGTGATAGAAGAGTTTCAGCTAAAATGAAAGGAAAGGTGTACAAAACTGTGGTGAGACCAGCGATGTTGTTTGGTTTTGAACTGCCAGGCAGGAGGCCTAGAGGGAGACCAAAGAGGAGGTTTATGGATGTAGTGAAAGAGGACATGAAGGTAGTTGGTGTGAGAGAAGAGGACGCAGAAGACAGGGTTAGATGGAGGCAATTGATTCCATGTGGCGACCCCTGAAGGGAAAAGCCCAAGGGAGAAGAAGAAGAACAAAGTCAGTTAGACGAAATCTGGAATGATTAATATTTGCCACCTGGGGGCAGCAGAAACAACCCGATAACCCAACATTAATATATCTACTATTTTAAAACTCATTCATTCTTTCATTCATTCATTCATTCATTCGTTTTCCATCCCGCTTCCACTGCTTTCACGGGTCACAGGGGATCCTATCTCAGCAAATTTAGGACATGAGGCAGAGAGACACTCGGGACACGTTGCCATCACATTGCAAACTATTAAAATTAACATGTACACCAGCTTTAGACCAACATTCTTTTTCTTCTGGGGTTGTGCTTTCAACCAGGCGGTGACAGGAAGTCTCCCTCCTTTGGTCTCCACCAACTCCTGATTTGAATGCCTGCTCCATTGCGTTTGCTATTCTGTTGTTTCATGCAGGATAGGTGGAAGGATTATTGGCGTTTCTCTGCAGGACACAACTTCCAACTGCAATCAAAAGCGCAGCAGACATCCTGGAAACAGGACTGCTGTTTCTAGATGAATCCTGTCTGGAGTTGTGTGCGTTGACGGGCGCTAGAGCATAGGGTGATAATAATATATTATCATTGGGTTAATTTTGTCTCCTAATGTGTGATAGATAGAGAGATAGATAGACAGACAGACAGACAGATAGATAGAGACTTTATTAATCCCGGAGGAAATTGTACTTTTTTTTTCTTTACTTCTTTTGATAGCAAACCATATCAGAAAATCTCCCACACAAAAGCAGCTGTGATGTTAAATGTACATCCACCTATTTCCTGTTTTACTTGAACTCATTGTCTCAATTTGTTAATTGTCTTAATACATTCCTGTTGTTAAGGGTGTGAATAGAACCCATTTATAAATGTTGTTAAGGAGTAAAGGCCCTGTGTTCTCTGTTGTGTAAGCATCACAGTCGCGTCAATCTTAAATTCAGTCTGTAATTATTACAGCATGGCATACCCTAACTGCCATCCTGCTCTCGGCTTTTGTTTGTTTTGATCGCTTAGATTGATGACATGTGTGCTACTAATGTTTCAAAAGGCCTAACAGTATGTGACAGCTAAAAAGCTGTAAATGGTTTGTTTGAAAGCGACTAGCATTGTGATTTATCTCCTGCCTTAAGAGGAATTCATGTAAATTGTTTTGGATGATTTGCATCTTGGATATAAGGTAGTATTTATTTGTCATCTGCCAGACATCCACTGAGACTGAGGCTCTTTGCTCCTTTTATGAAAGCACGAATATAAACAAGAGGGTCGTATGTTTGGTTTCTCGCACACAGCTTGTGATGTCACGCGTTGCTAACAGCTGCTTCTGCTTTCAGGACAGATGGAAAGTGGCTAAAAAAAAAAAATTCATGAAGATATTGTTGAATTTAGAACTTCTCTGCCGAGCTGGTCCTTCCATAGTGTGAACTTCAACTTTACATCTCAGGAACCGATGAGACGAGCTGGTGACGATTTGTTCCTTTACCTGTGATGCCTTTACATTTCAAAAATAACAGCAGAAGAACTACTTCATCAGCATCTCAGCAGGGGTGTGATTTATCATATCTTTGTCACCGTGTGGTTTAATTCCCTCGTTTCCTTCGAATTTTCATATATAATATAAATGTCATATATATTGTCAATATAACTGTGTTATATTATAATGAATGGTCCCTCAAACATGTGCAATTTGTGCTATTTTTGATTTTTTTTTCAGTTAGCAGTGTTGAGATAATTAGATATAAAGTTTATTTCATTCTCCAGTATTACTTATCCTAAACAGATGTTTCATTGGTGCTGATGCAGAACATAACCCAGTACAAATATCGTGCATTTCCAGACGTAGGTCATCCCAATCTGACCCCAGTCGGTCACATATGTAGGTTTTCAATCCTGACCTGCATCTACCCTTTGGGGTTTGCAGCCAGTGTGGAGAGCTGTCTTTCTCTTGTCCGCAGTCATTCTTTCTAATATTAACGTTGAGTTGAGAGGGTTTTGCTTCTACATTTGACTCCAATCCGATCGTCTCCTGGGGTGACGGTGGCGTCTCTGACCCATCACTCAACCGCCCCTCATGAGACAACCTGGCGCTGTCGTTGTACTTTTGCTCTGATCGTCTCACGCTTTTTCCCACTGGAGGCACATGAAAAGCTTCTCATTCAAATGCATGAGGGTACATTTAGCTTCTTGGTGAGACACAGGGGGATGTGTCACTATGGCAGCGTTTGATGCATTGGGAACGAGGCCGGGTTCACTTAGGTAGGGTGTTAGGGTGTATATGATTCTGACGTGAGTCGCTGGGAAGGGGAAGGAGAGTTTTCTTTCTTAGACTCTCCTATCGTCTTCTCAGATGTTGTATAAGAGAGATGTATCAGCAGTTTTATAAATGCTGGATCTGGCAAGTTAAATGTACTTAAATTGCATCTGCATCACATATACTGACTTATTTTGACTGATAAGACAAATATTGGTTTCTGGTTCGTCAGTCATTAACAACACAATGACCCTTAGCTGCCAGCCCCCTCCGACCATTAAGAGCTCAGTGGTTTCACTTCAGCTTCTCTGTGGATTACTCCACAAAACTGTGAATTATGCAGGAGCATGAAGCTCCAGTGTTTGGCTAAGAGAGGAGTACTCCCCACTTTCCACCCTCCCCCTTTCTGCAAAGCATTCCAGATAGCTACGAAAATTAATGCAAGGACATGGAGCTAAACTGTGGAGAAGCCTGTCTCACAAACACAGTTTCTGACCTGAATGAGCAAAGCTCTAATAATCTCCACTATATTCACTCCACTATCATCACAGCCTCTCCTCTCTCTCTCAGTCTATACTAATTGGCAGTCTTCTATTTGAAGATTTTTGTTGAGGAAGCTCCTAATGGAGATCTGTAATTAAGACAGATGAGTCGGCGCACCTTGTGACACTGTCGGCATTCTCTTTGTTGCTCAGAGAATGACCGATATAGCTGGAATAAAGATATTTATTTGTTTATTGTTGCTCATAGTAAAATGCCAAATGCCTTTATTTTCATCTCCGCATAAGAAGAAAAAAAGGACATAGACTCAATAATTAAAGGAGAAAAGGGGGCTGTGTTGTTGTTTTTTGTGTTTTCATCTGGAGAGGCTGGGAATACATCAGATGATTTCTCCCCAACGTGCATCAGCCTCTGGAAACAGAACAAAACACTCATTTGCTGCAAACACACATCCTCAGTCATGCAGAAATGTGTCTACACTACTGATTGAATCGTAGTCCTGACATCCCAGCAATAAGTAGCATCAGGCATCTGAATGCATGAATGCATCAAACCTCCTCCAACATCAGATACACTGTAAAACCGAGCCTTCCCAGCCTCTGACTACCACCAGTGTCTTTTTAAAACACAGTATTAAGAGTAAGTCTTCATTCTAGAGTTGAACTGTTTGAGGTTTCAGCTGCTTTTCTTTCAAATCTTGCCTGTTTGTAACCTGCGATCACGCTGTAATCCTCAGCAGCGACATAACACACCGATGATCAGTCTTTCCCGGCGCCTCCAGCTGGTTTGAGGTCCTACAGAAAGACAGACGTTATCGGACTAAGTGTCCTCCCCGAAGGCAGAGAGGCACAGGTGCAGCCACGTTAGTTCCTTTTCTGATGTCTACTTAATGTTTTCCCCAGAGGAACGACATCCCACAGGTAGGAACTCCTGGAAGAGGCTTGCTGTTGAGTTGAGGATGTTGTGGGGAAGAAATTCGAGTGCGATAACATCTCCATTTCCCTCTGAAGCCAGCCATCCATATTGAACAAGCAGGCATGCAATAAGATACCTGCAGACACACTTTAGACACGTTTCCACATCATGGCGTGTGCATGATGGATGAAAGTTGTGTCACATCAGCTGCATGCGTGTGGTCTCATTCTCCTGTAGCATCCTAAGGTCACGCTTTCCGCTATTAATCTTCTGTTTCTCCGTGTTCTCGTATCAGACTGCCTGCCTCCTGTGAGATTGTCTGACCCCACTATTCACCCAGATCGGTGTCACCCCTGTATCGTTTTGTCTTCTTCCGGGGGTATTTAGTCCGTTCTTTCCCATCCGTGCCAGCTCATTGCAGTACTTCTGTGCCTCCCGGTCCAGCTTTTGTTCCATTGTTCCAAGAGGGTTTGCTTGGTTTTGGGATTTTAGCTTTGCCGTCTGTGGATTGTTTGTCTAGAATCTTGAGCGACTGCATCTTCAACCTGTTTTGCCAAGTAAAGACAAAGTTTTCAAGTATTCTTTGAGTCGTGGATTTAGTTCACATTTCCTTCTCTGGCCTTTTATAAGGGAGATAAACAAAGTCAAGGACATGATTGCTTCTGCTGCTGGAGGTAAAACAAATCAACGCAGCACCTCGGCGTAAGGCAACAGCAGCTAAAAGCATCTTTTTGGTTAGAAAAAGAAATCTTTGTTTAAATTCTCCACATGCATTGAAGGCATCTATGACATTTAACCGGATTCAATCGATTCATCGCAAAGATAACTTTAAATCTATCTTATTCCATTTTAAATTGTGGGTTCCTTTCCATCAATAGAGAACCATAAAGCAGAATTACACGTCTACTTTTCATATCAGCCGAACTCTGGCCAGCTGCCTTCTTTAGTGAGCGTCACGAAGGCCGGTTCTTGTGGGTCATTGACGTCGGACTCTAAAAATACGGCTTCCGTCTGACTGATGGCGCAGCAGCCGCTATGGTCCTTTGGTCTGAAGCAGCGTGTTTGATTATGACAAGACGAATTAAAAGACCAGCCTGTGTTAATGGTGAACATAACCAATCATCGCCGTGTCTGCAGCATTGTAAACACGCATTAGCGACAGCGACTACACGGAGAAACCAAGCAGGAGGGAAACGCTGCCAGGGCGAAATCCCAGTGGAGCTCAGGAGAAAGAGAAATGAAACCGCCAAACATTTGTTGTGTCTGTGATCACGCTGACAAACTCCATCCTCCTTTTTTTAATCACGTGAATATAGAATAGGCCCGAGGACATCGTGGCTTTCTTGAAACGGACGGCGGATGAGAATGCGGCAGCTTCCAAGTTGCCTCCGGTTTTAGGAGTAAATGTCGTCTCTGTCATTATCGTGGGGGATCTCTATCATCACCAGTGACTAATGTGACTTTTATTTTGTCTTTGGACCAGATTCAAGATTAGAAAAGATTAGATTCGTCTGGATGATGTTAATTTTGAAATAAATCAACTGGAAATCTGACATCAATAAAGAACTTTTGCTCATTTTTCACTAAATTGGCCAATAAAGGAACGCCAGCAGTATGTGACCCTCCGCTCAACTTTGACCGCCACCCGTCTTGGTATAAAGCTAAACCCACTGCATCTGGATGAGACTCCAAACGACGTAACAAAACTGGTGTTTGACGTCGTGGGAATGAAACCGGGCCGTCTGCACGATTTCTCTTTGAGAGATGAGAAAATCTGAGAAAAGCTCCCTTAATGCGTCCTCCAAGGGCAAAAATACTTGCGAGCGAGCCGTTTAGCAGTCATGAATGGTACTTGAAGCTGAGGGCGAGGGGTGGGCGCGGTCCAGGGCCTTGGCAGGGCGCAACCTTTGTCCCGTTCTCTCGTCTAAGAGTGCTGACTTAGCATATTCCTTTAAGTTCATCCGGTTGTGATTCAGACGACGTGACCTCACAGACAGAGATGCCAAGAAAAACTTAACGCTGTTCTTTAGAATAAGTTGAGAAATAAAGTTAAAAAGCGACGTTTTTGTTAGGAATGCCGCTCAAAAAAGACAATTTTTATCGTTTCCATTCCACTCAGTTGTGACTCACAGAAGAGAAAGAGAAAATAGTTTATTCTTTCATTCAGTTCATACGTGATGCCTGAAAACAGATTCCAGAATGTCAACATGAATGAATCAGTAGTAGTGACGTGCGGTGAGGTTCACGGCTGGTGAGGCCTTGATTTCATCATAATTAGATTTACAAAAATATGAACCTACAGTTTAACTTATTCAAATGAATGGCTGCACTTGACTCGCTGATAGATCGTAGTTTACTGTCACTTCTTGTACGGCCGAGGAAGAGGAATCCTCGGCCGAATACCTGAGATCATCAGCGCCCCCTACCAGGATGCTGGGGAACTGCGTGCATCACTTCATGCCTTTTCCCAGAGGTTTCAGGAACGCTCAACTCAAGAAAGACCTTACACATATGACAAAAGACCACTGTACATTATATACATTAGCTATATTATGGGAACTTACTTCATAGAGCAAACAGTTTTAAATATTTTAATAGTGACATATAGAGAGATAGCATTACGGTCTCACTATAGCATGCCAGCACAGCTAGTCGAGTCATTGGTCACTCTATGGTGAGGCTCGGCTGGCTGGTGCCTCACCGCACATCTCTTCTCCGTATTTCAGCAGTAAATGTGAAAATTCAGCGATTTTGAGTAAAAATAGCCTAAAATTGGTGACGTTAAACGGAAAGTAACTTTATAACACACATCACTGGATAAATCTTACCGTTTCATTTATTTCTTGCATTTTTTTTCTTTTTTTCTTTCATGATGGCAGGTGAGGTTTAATTTTCACAGGAGGTTCAATGGCCAAAAAAAATAAAATAAAAAAAATTCACATATCAAAGCATCTATAATCTATGTTCAATGATTTTAACGTTGGCTGTTATGTATTTGTGAAAATACCGATATCCTTTCTGGGATGTAGAAGAAGAGCAGCCCAAACAGTCACAGATCTCTCTGTAGGTGATAATAACATATAAAATATAATGGTTCAATCGTTGTCTTTATTTACTCTGATTGCTGTAACATCTTGCCCCTGTTCAGGTGTGAACAAGGACATCCTCAAATCTTTTCTTCTTACTGTTTGTGCGACGACTGTGTTCTATATTCTACCAATTTCACCTCAATAAACAGCCTAAGACAGATGGAGCGCTTTCATCCAGTCAGCAAATCACGTTGGGCAAGATTGATGTTCCCTCGCTTTCTTTCTTTCGCTCTCACACACATGCACGTCCCCTCGGATCATTGTGCCTGCAAGTGTGTGTGTGTGTGTTAGCATGTGTGTGTGTGTGTATATTTGTGTGTGCATGTGTGTGCGTGGTCAGCAGTAGGCGAACCTAAATTGGCAATCCTGTGAGAGCTCCACCAGTCCAGTCCACGACCTTTCTGTTCTCATCACCATATTAAGAGACAAAGAAAATATTGATAATCCGTCACCGTCTGCTTTTGTCGCTGCCATAGTAGGTTTTGTTAACATGTGATAAAGACATCAAATATCACATCACTGATGCTGCAATTATAATGCTTTCAGAGCAATGACGCATTTCACAACAGGTTCCCTGAGATCTCATGTCATCCGTCCTGGTCGCAGTTGTAACAGGTATTCTCAGTAATTGGTATAAAAACCTTCTTCTACCGTTGTATTTCTGAGACAGATCGTCGATGATCCCAGAGGCTTTAGCTTCAGCTGCAGGCGTTTCATGATCCACATTGTTCTTCCATAACCTGTGTTTGGCAGTGAATTTTTTTTTTGGAGGTCATCTTCTGCTGTCAGTTGTGCAGTTCTGCTGTATTTTTCTGATAATATGAGACTTAATAGTGTGAGGAGCATTTTAGATACAACATGGAAAAATTCACAAGAAACTGATTTTCCCAATGTAAGCCAGTAAGTGATTTCTGATCATCACTGTTGGGCAGTATACAGTAGATTATACTGCAGGCCAGATGCACAGTTGTGACTTATAGAAAGTGTCTTTACAGATCTGTCATTCATATTGGTATCGATCTTATCAATACAAAAAACAACCATCAAGTGTATCTGTGTGAAATCACAGCGAGTGATTCCTGCATTTAAATATTTGTTGTGGTGTGAGATATCACTAGAAAATTCCTCGCTTCCAAATACAAACAGAAAGGAAGTCACAAGGAGTCTGGAAAAAAAGAGAAAAAAAAGAAAAGCTGACTCTTTTCTTTCCCTGAGGGAAACAATTAGCAGAAGCACAATCCTCCGTTTCATCTCAGAAGAATCTCCAATTAATCTCCGCGGTATTTTCCTCTGGTTCCTCTGCCGTGGTTTAATTCTCATTCTGAACGGCGGAGATCTATCGCTGGATGGCTTTCTTGTGAAAACTTCAATATGGATCAGGCTTTTTTTTTTTTTTTTTGACTGACTTTGTTCTTCAGAAGGTCACCTGCAGGTTGAGACCAGCAGTGTTTAGAAAAGAAAACCCGGTTGACTTCGATTCATTATCACACTGCATTTTCCTCAAGTGAAATCTCAGCGGGAGTTTTAACATGAGGGCATTTTGAAGTTAATAGTCAAAACATAAAAGTGCAAAAAAAAGATGGAAATCTGGTCATGTAAAGTTTGTACTTGAGCCTGCATAGTGAGAATACAGACATGAATGCAGATAAATATGTCTCCTTCCTTGCATTTACTCAACTAAACCTCCAAAAAAAATCCAGTTTGTGTTGATTCTCCTCCACCATACGACAGGAAATGCTGCACACGTTACGTCACAAGCAATTTACATACAAAACACATGCTCCACATATTAGCCCTCGTGCATTAACGCATACATCATATCCTGCCGCGTATGCACACAAGTTTTAGCTTATCGCGAACTTTGATATGTGCACAAATGATCTTTTCTAAAATAAGACCAACAAATAAATCACTTTGAAGGTCTGATGGGGAAACATTCAGCGTCAGACGTTGAGAGCAAAAAGCTGCACTCTTATATGTAGTTTAGTTTAACTTTCCTCCACATTTCTGTTTTAGAACTCTGACGTGAGTCGGATTTCAAAATTTCAAATCGTCTTTTGGATCCGTGACAACAGAACCTGAGGAAGGAGGGTATTTGTAAACAAGTGGATTATGAGGTCTGTGGAGATAACCTCTGGTAATCCAACGCAACATCACCACAAGCACCTCAGACGCTTCTCTACAAATTCAAATGACCCCCAGAGGCTTTGCAAATAATAGGGTCTTCATCTCGGCTAATCTTTGGGCAGAAGAGCCGATTCATCTTTGATCTGAATCTCTGAGGAGATAAACGGCCTGGAGTCGGCGGCGGCGTTTGCCAACGCAGCACAATCCTCCAAGTTTTGAGAAATAAAGTAGTAGTGAAATAGCAGGAATGATACTGGTGTCACACCAGGAAAAGCACCAGTTCCCAAATCCCCTCCAGCTCAGGAAAACCATAAAGCCAGTAAAAAAGGCTTTGTGTCAAGCTCTATTAATCCACGGCTGTGCTTAAGAGCGGCGTGTTAAATCATCTGTGTGTGCAGTTAGGTAGCTTTCTGCTGACGCCGCAACTCATCCCAGAAATGGGAAAACATTGGACCACCGGAAACCCCAAACGCCGCTCCAACTTCCACAAACAGTCCCACCAGTTTCCTGAAGGACAGCAGATTTTTTCTTTAATTTTTACCGGAACAAACGTCTGATTGTTCGAATGTTGTGTTCGATTAGCGCGTCGTCAGACTGCAAAACAGGAATGATGATGTTGATGCTGACATGGAAAAGATTTGTTCAGAGAGGATACCATTTTACATCTTTTTTTTATTATCATCTATTTGCAGCTAAATGCTAATACGCTCGCATGTTTATCAATTAAAGCTGCTTTTTAAAGATTTACAACTTCATTAAAATACCGTGAGGCTTGAGAATGGCCGACAGGTGAAGGCTAAACTTTGTTGGTTCTGATCGTTTCATGGGTTTTCTCATCTCATTACACTTACAGATATCAACTGATTGTTCTCCTTTAATTAGGACTGGAATGTAAATTTAAAAGCATGATTTATCTACCAGAGAACAAAGGACTGAAGCCGCGGGTTGAACATCCTGCCAAGATTTGATCTCAGCTGCTCTTCTGGATGTCAGAACTGACTCTCCCGTCTGACGAGCCCTCAGGACGGATACGATACTTAAAATAATTCCATCTCTTAATGGCTATTGCTCAGCGTGGTTGTTAAGAGAGATGTGCACCTCCAGGCTGACATTTGCTGTATGCAAATACGAATTGGGCAAAATTGGAATCTGCAACTGCCTGCCTGTCAGAACAGAAATCACACATTTGAAACAAAACTTTATATATTTATAAATCACTGCCAGATTCTCTCAGCGGTGCTTTCTCTGCCTGGTTATGAGTCCATGAATGTGTAATTTAGAGGAAATGTGCTTACAAATAAAGAAAAAATGAGTTATATTTCGCTGCATCCGTGTGGTTTGAAAAAAGTGCCTGTCCGTGTTTGTCTGTGGGTAAAAAACACAGTTCATGTCTCTGCATGAAAACAGGCAAGCTGGTATAAATAATTCATGGCTTAGGGAATAAAATACTGGCCCAAGTGACAATATCCTGATTCTGCGCAGCGGCTATCAAGCTCTTCATGGTAAATGACAGCCAGAAATCTGCTTCATATATGATATGAATTCATTTCTCATAAGCGGTTTGTCACATTTTCATCAAAGACAATTAAATCTCTGGGTCAGCTTCAGGCTTTTCAGAGACTTCTATAACTTCTGTAGGCCTGCTGCTTCCTGCCGTCCCACGTGCGTTATTACTCTCCTTATCTTTATCTTTATTTGTGCTGTTTGTGTCTCAATTCATTCACGCTGATTTTGTTTTGTTGCTTCTTTGCCCGTTGCTGTTTTTCTAGACAACATGACGTTCCTGCCGCTCTGAATTAACCTACTGTGAATGTGCCGCTTACGACTTTCCTTTTAGCCTTTACATAAATAATAATTAAAATAAATCCTAAAATATAGGGTTCTGATGATGCTAAATGTCACTCACTCTTCTCCCGATTTAAACGCTGACATCTCTTCTTCTCTAAAAGAGGTTACCCCCTTTGGTACGCCTAGAAATAGAAATCCATCCCACTAAATGTTCTATTATTAGTTGTGTTTTATGATCTCTCGCTCTGTGAAAACATGTTAAGAATAGCCTAACATGACAGATCCTTAAAATAACACAGAAAAGTCACTCCTTGTCTGTCTGCATTATGATGATTTATAGCAGGCTCCAGGACCAATGTCTTCGCTCTATGATGTTACTCTGACTGAGACTGATTGCGCGATGAAGGTTGTGATTGATCCAGAAATCCACATGTCTGATAACATCCCAGCTATGACATCTCAAAATGACCACATGACCTCATAGTAACATGTGAACTGTACAGGCGGGGGGGGGGGGGGGGCAGCACCTCAGTCCACTGGGTCTTGGGCTGGGGACCGGAGGGTGGCCGGATCAAAGCCCGTGCAGTGTATGTGTGTGTGTGTGTGTGTGTGTGTGTGTGTGTGTGTGTGTGTGTGTGTGTGTGTGTGTGTGTGTGTGTTTGTTTGTTTCAGGGGCCTGTACACACATATCCATATGCATGTCAAAAATGTATAGGAAAACATGAGTGGAAAAATAATTTCCCCAAGAGGGATTAATAAACTGCCTTTCTTCTTCCTCTCTGTTGTTCAGACTGTAATTGGTCTGATCTGTTGCTATGGTGAGAACAAATCTGAAGCCCTTCTGTTTGCTTTATGCTTTCCACTAAGCCCTTAGATTAAAGGAAATATTCGATTTTCTACTCTGGTACATTTATTTGACATCTCTAGCTGGAACATATTGATGATCCTGAAGGAAAAAGATGGTTTACATCAGGGTTTCCTAAAGATCAGATGTTTTCCCAATGCCAATGATCCAAGTAGGATCTGACCCCCTCCCTTAAAATGAATTCAGACAGCCTCAAATACAGTAGTAATAAAACATATGCTGTAATAAAGCATGTCCAGTATAATCTATCACTGGTACAAAACCATGAACATAAGTAAATAATAATAACTACTGTATGGCCAGTTGCAGACTGACATACATGATACAGCACAAGTAAAATATTCACTTCCAATCTATTTCATTTGTTGTTTTATTGAAAGGCTAAAAACATTTTTTTGAACATTTATTGCCTCAAGTCTAAGTTTTGATCTTGATATTAGATTTCAGCATGTCACTAAAGTTTAGTGTCTAATTTGATCAGATGAATGCCTTCTCTAAGTGTGATCATCTTTATTTATTTTCCAATACAATTTAGCTGTACATAAACACACAAAGTAATTTTAGGGCAACCCTGAATGTCTGTAGAAAATATCAGCACCTGATTTATTCATTTATTCATGTTGGTGGGCCGGGGGCTTTACGACCTTTACAGACCACACAGGGTGTATCTTCAGCACCTCGATCCAGGTCCAAGAAATTCCCCTTTAATAGAATAAACTCCTTTGCTCTGGTATAACCTCACCATGAACACAAAATGACAAAACTGCCTGATATTTAAAATGGGAATTTTACCTATCTTTGCATCGGGAGATTTTTTTTTTCCATTAACTTTGAATAATATACAAAACACTGTGTTTTGCATGAAGTGGCAAGATTATTATCAAAGACATGACGAAATGGAGTAATAGAGACTATATTGAAGAAATTGCATTCAATGGAAGAAAAAGGAAAGAGCTCCCAGAGCTGATGACACAGACAGCCTGCAGAGAGCTTCCTGGTCCGGGTCCTCTGGGGGGAGTCTCATCACCTCTGCACTAGCTCAGCTCTCATTAAATATTAAAGAGGAGGGGGGGGGGGGTGGATATGTAATGAAAGGAGCATGTTTTGCATGCTATCAATCAAAGCCCCTGTAGGAGGAAACAGCAGAGATGCTACTTGTGGAGCATCTCTAATGGTACATGAAAGCGTGAGGTGATTTCCAGTTAACCGCAGGGCAAACACATGTAAAACACAGGTTTCCCATTCACACTAGTCTTTTTTGGAGGTGTGGGAACCACTTTGCTCCCAGTACAAGCACCATTTCAACATCAGTCAAAGTTAGACTGGTGTACCACTAACACGTTTTCCCTTCCTCTATTGATTTTGTGCCTTTCGTCGCTCTATAGACGTCCACTAATAGTCTCTGAACACAGAAGCGGAGGCTTAGAAAGAGATATGACTGTCAGGCAAGGTCAGATTTCATTTATTATACATGTTGCCTCTACTGAGAACGCACTAAAAATAAGAAGAAAAAAAAACAAGGGTAGCAGAGAAGAGGAGAGTTTTATGGTGGGATTAAGCGAAACACACTTGGCAGCATCATGACATATCGACTTTACAAACTTTTTGACACATTCCTGAAAACTAATTCTTGATGTCGGATCTCACAAACAATTTCTATGATATTATGTCGGCCGTGAAATACAATAGGATGAGTTGTCATTCAACCAGGGGAAGGAAATTTGTCTCTTAAAATTATAGCCACTGATGCTACAGTCTAACACTCAGGCATAAAAGCTTCTTGACAGGCAAATTCTCCAACTCTAAAAGCATTTTCAGAAAATTTGGGTTGGGGTTTGTACAGGTGTCACAATGATGCTACAAAAAGAGTCGTTTAAGTGTTCACACAGGAGAGGCGTCGGTGTGAATTATTGCCCATAAAAATTGAAAATACATGTCATGAGTAGTCGCTGAGAGCTATCATTAAAGACACAAAGGTGTTGCATATCAGGAGCTGATATTCTTAGACTCCATTTCTTTTTATTTTACTACAGCTGTGCTGAAAAAATAACAAGCAAAGGTTTCGATATCAGAAAATATTTCTACGAGTCAGAAGCAGAAAAAGGCTCCAAATATCAGTTCGTAAATGAATTAGTCATTCAACAGAAAATTAATTTGTTTTAGCATCGCTCTAAAGGTCTTTTGGTTTTAGATAGTTGGTCTGACTGACAATTTACCATTTACTTCAGTAAATGTAAGGGTTTAACATACAGTATTGTGAAAATAACATGTTTAAAAAAACAAGATGTGACGCATGACCGATGAGTCAATGATGGGGTAATGATGGGGTAAAAGTAAAAGCCAGCTGTCTTCATGTCATTATATCGTATTCCCTCCTTCCAGGCCGTACAGATAGATTAGAGTAGATGTAGACACAGCCGTGAGGGTCAACCTTGTGTAGAATGAATAAACACATGAGTGCAAAAGCAATGTTTGCATAGTGACTGATGGTTCTAAGGTGTCCTGGGAGACAAGGCGGACTGCTGTGGTTCTTTCTCTGCAGACTAGAACGGCAAAACCAACTAGAGATGAACCCTTATGATTAAGGAGCAGGAAGCAGCAGGCAGCCCCTACACGATAATTCAAGTTTAATCTGGGCTCTGCAGGCGCTCACACCAGTGAGCTGTGCACCGCTGCAGATTTACTCCCAGTAGTGTAATGTTATCAAACCACAGCACAAAACTCCAACAAACACACACACACACACACACACACACACACACACACACACACACACACACACACACACACACACACACACACACACACAAAGCTCTGAGAGAACTCTGGATATAACCTGAATTATACTCATTGCCAACAATGTTACCCTCGATAAGGATGGAATTGCAACAACATTGTGTTGACATGCTGGAAGCGGATACAAGGGACTATCTTCTGCAATAGATATGAATCACATTCCAGCACGTCTGAAAGAAGTCCCAAAAAGTGGAGCAGCATTCATGCACAGAATGATGAAACCATGGAAACAGTGATTAGACTTTTTTTTGAATTCTTAAAAGACATTGGTTTTTCTAGAAATGACTATTGATGGTGTGAATTTGCACGTCTTGTCTACCAGAATCGTTGCGTTATGGACTTGTTACCTGCTTTTATGGTGACATACAGCATGCATGAAGTAATTACTGTAACTGCTGTTAGCTGTATGAAAAGGGGCCAAGTGTAATCACGTTTACCACGATGTTAAACAATAAGCGTGCAAAGCGCTCCTCTATGGAAGACTTGGTGAGGCGACAGAGAAATGATGTTGGTGCTGCGAGGTGGAAACGTGAAACAAGCGAAAGGTTACAGGTTTTGTTCATTTTTGACAGCCGTCATCACACGCATCGCTCCAGACGCATTTTTTACCTCCACAGGGGAGATTGTGTTTTCACCTGTCTGTCTGTTAGCAGGCTTCCAAAACTACAGTTATGAAGGGGAGTTTGTTTTACCTGGGATGAATGAATATGCAGCACCGAAGAAACCATTGCAATTTGAAGGGGACACTATGATTTTTATTTTATACTTTTTAACATTCTGAATGATGAATTTTTGGAGTAGATCCTCCAAGATGCAAAAAAGAACACTTGTGTCATTTAGATATAAGTATCACCTAGCAATGCTTCATTCTTTTAGATATAAAAACACCCACACTCTATCTAATAACCTCTAGTAATGACTGTTTTTTAGCACTTTTGCTTTATTATTTCAGGGTTTATACTCCAGATAAAACATCATCCACACGATGTAGGTTTATATTTGAGTTGATGAAATTAAAACATGCTTTTGACAACCTTTAAATGTCACTGCTAATCAAAAAGAAGACATTAAACTCCATTATCTCTCAGCTGCTGTCACGTATAGTGTCCTAATTGTCGACGGTTTCAGCTCTAAGAGCCGACAGAAGCCAGTTTGGCCTTCGGTGATGTCAGGTCTTTTGTCAACATTGGACGGTACACCTTGAGTTATGCCTTGTTGTGCTGATGTGTCACATTTGGCAAGATGAATGATCGCAGCAATATATTTATCCTCACTGTAATCCATCAGATGCCAACGTTGTCAAGAGAGCAGAGCCCGCTGCACGGTTTGCAGCTTGATTCCCGCAGCTCTGCAACGGCGTATGGATCAAACGTCAACAAATACAGATGAACAAGTGAAAACTGTCTCATTCAACATTCAGTGAATTTAAACAAGATCAATGTTAGCCGCTGATTCTCCATAGTTAAGGTACATGTGTCAACGTCAATGCTAAACAAGGAGGGCATGCCAGACCATGCTGTTATGGCAAAGGATTACATCACTCATAAGCTAATGAGTCGCCGTATTGTGTGAAAACCTCTGAAGTCGGCTCTGGTGCTGTTCCGGAGCATTTCACTTTTATTCCTGTTTATTCTTAAAAAATTTGCTTCGGGCGGTGTAAAGTAATACCGAAACAAACGGTGAAGGTCATGTTTTCTCTGTTGAAAGAAAAAGAGTGGGAGGCAACGTGGCCTTTTACTCGGCTCGAGTACAAGGGTCAAGAATCGAGGCAGATCCGCTATTCACAGCCTTTGATAGGAAGTTGGAGGCTGACCATATAAGGGAAAGGAAACTCCTGTGTTTATAGAACACAAGTGGTGGAATTTTATTTTTTTGAGCTGGGGAATATATTCTTGGGAAAAACATGAAAACTGTTGTTTCTAAGCAGTTGGTAGAAACTAAAAATATCAAATTGGATTGATTTTATTAGAAAAATTTAAGTAGGGTGTACCTAGTAAGTACCTTGTTCCAGAGCCGGTAGGAGCTGCATTTCTAACAATCTAGTGTTGATTTGTATTCATGAAAAATAATATGAGAATGAAGATGACACCATAATAACAAGACACTAATGTCGATAAATGCTGACTGTGTTTCAATCATCCTGCAAAATTGTTGATTTGAAAAGGCAAAACTCAAATGAATTTTCCAAATTAAAAACTTTCAGAAAATCTGAAAACAAGAAGAGACAAAATACACATTTAGTTTTTATTCCATTCCAAGTCACATCAGCCCGTCTCACCTGTTTATCTGAGATATATTTTCTTGTTTATGTTGACTTTGATAAATAATACATAACTACATTCACATCTTTTTGCTCGCAATCCCAATTTGCAGCTGTAAATATTTAGTATTTGCCATTGCAAACTCTGAATGGATATTTATTTTAATATATTTTTCTTATTTTGTCCCTACAGCTATTTCATTGGGAGGCGTGTTACATCCATATGTGTGTTGGAGCCACTAGAACGAAGTTAGTGAGCTTTACCGAGACCACATCTGATTGAAAACTATATCCAAAGACTAATTTGTTTTTTGCCAAATGAATAAATAAAAAAACAGACATCAAATTCAAAAACCGTATCACTGCCTGTCATTATAAATACAGATTTAACGTGTTCAGGGTTGTAAAAAGGTTCTTTAAGTTGGCGCCCCGAGGATCGCCGATGGGAACACTGCTACGTGGCTTTTAAATGAAAATCCTTTAACAGGTCCACAGGTCAGCGGCACTACATTCTTGTATATCACAGGAATAATGAATTGGGTTTAGTCCACTTAGTCAACAGTATCTGCATTCATAGTGTTTAGCTGCATTATTATTATCAGATACGTATGTGCATGTGTCAGTCATTGAAGACAGGTGTGATTTTGGACCATGATGGACGTTCACATTCCTGCACCACATAATGGATAAAGCATAAAACCAGACAGACTTGACCATTAAACAGGTCACTCTGACAAATAAATGTCTCTAGGCAACACTCAAAAACCCCTGCCGCCTACGCAGGCGGTCTGGAACACTCTAAAATACTGGAAACAAAGAGGTCAAACTGATCTACAATGTCAACTTGGCAAACAGGGAGATTTAGGACAAACTCAACAGAGACAAATGTAATTCTCAGAAAATGATGCGTATTATATAAGGATATCCTACAAGAATTTGGTGAAATGTGGGACGTATACATATGACAGGGTATTAGTTTAAAACTTTCTAAATCCCCTGGCAGGCAGCTGTGAAAACTCTATCAGGCTGCTTACTTCACAAAATGTCAGGCTTACTTTCTTCCACAGTGGAGCTGATCGCTTCACAGCTAAGACTGTAAAATGGCAAAATGCTAAAGTGCATTAGAAGGATGTTGGGGGTTTTTTTTTCTTAATGCACACAACTTCAAGGCTTAAACACAGTGTTTAATTATTTCCCTGCAATATGATGTTGCAGACTCACTCCTTCGGCTGCTTTTCCCTGTTGGATAATCTTTCGACAAATCGAACGGTGTGTGCGGGAAGACTTAATGATTAGCATAGATATAGGTTACAGTTCACAGCTCAGTTGCATGCTGTACGTGTAAACGGCGTCTATCTGCTTATTTAGAATACATAGAGGAAACGTTTGCTAATTAGCAGCACTACAAAAAGACATTTCCCCAAGAACGACAGCCCTGTTTGGTTAACGGCTGTAACACACTGTTTAATCAACCACCAACTCTCTGTCTCTATTTTCGACTCTGGGAACTAATGATATCTACCAGATGGTTTCCGTCCAGAATAGACAAGATAAATCAGAAAGCACGTTACACTGTTGTGTAAAGTTTGGGTAAAGCTGACAAGAAGTGACATAAATGTAAAGAAAAAACAACTAGAATGGTCATTAGAAGTCCTCCAAAAGTTGACTTCTTCATCTACAGGACGTGGTGGCCTATGTTACAAACAAGACAAGAGACAAGCCCCTTTTCCAATGCAGGGTCACATGTAACTTTAACCACTGCTGTCTCTGATAGGAATATTCAAATGAGTTACCACAATCTGTAGAAAGCCACATTAAAAAAAACTGACACCTGCCTTTTCAAGGACTTAAAGGAGAGATGAATGGTTAGATGTAGATGTGTAGCTGCATTAAAGTCTTCTTTTTAAGAGCACTATACACGTGTGTTAGTCTGTTAGTACACACAAAACAAATCGAGTGAAGAATCTAAAAGAAGTATGACCAGAACACCAGGTTACAGTGCTGAGAAGAACGCCACGGCTGCTCCAGTGCTTCATCCTTTGTGCTGAGCGATAGCACGTCCTGGCATTGTAAAGGGCCCTCTGCCCCCAAAAAATGAGTTTAGAGAACTGCAATTTCCTTCCAAGGTTTTGCACTGTTTGCTTTACTTTGTGAGTTTTGGAGTTCGGTATTGAGTTAATCTTCTTTTGCTTTACAGAGGAAACAGAGTTGAGTGTCATTCAGAGTGAGGATGCAACAAAAATGGCTGCAACTCCACCTCCTCAGCTTGTACCTTAAAGACAGTTAGTCAAGATATGACCGGGAGTTGGTTTAGGTGAATATATTCTTTATGAAGCAGTCAGGTATAATATTGTCGGTTCTTTTGGGAATTAAAGTCTGAAGATAAACAGTCTTGTACTTTACAATTTGTGAAATGTACATTATAATTCTAGCTGCCAGATTTACTTCCTGCGTTTCTGTCTTTCCCAGATTGAACAAGACACACTGGTTTCTTAATGTTATGTGCTTTAAAAACAGGTCGTAATCACAGGTCACATGCCAATTCTTGGACGTATGAAAGTAGACACTTTAAAAGAAAAACTATATTCATAGTTTCCTGCAACTTTCAACCATCTTTAATGGAATCTAACACAAATATCAGTCAAAAACAAATAAACTTTGCAAAACATTAATTGATAGCAGATAAGTCCTTAAAATTTTGTTGAAAAATGAGACATGCAGTAGCCAATGTAATGAGAAAATGATAAAAGATTTAAGCTGCGCTCTTAATATATTCATCCACGGTCCTATCTATCCTGGCAGCTTATCCTGTTTTTAAGCTTTCAGTCCTCATTTCCCCCCCTTAGTAGCTGCAGTACTGGACAGTCCTGCATAAATTTTAAAGATCAGTGCACAGATTGCACAAATTTTCCTTCAGTGAAAAAGATAGAAATGAAATGTAACTGAAATCCTGGTAAGGAGACCAAATGCACGGCGGGACAGCGTGATTATACAATTTTAGTTTGTGATACAGACATCTGAGCTAGAGGACTAAATGTTTGTTTTCTGCTAGTAAAAACTGATACTGTACATGTTAGCGTCAGATGACTCGGCACGACCTTCATCACCTCAGAGTCAAAGGAGAAGCGACAGCAGTGGGGGGGACCAAAAAAAAAAAAAAAAAGCAGCTTATGTCACCTCCTGCTCAGACAAGGCCAGTGGAGTCAAACTATACAACAGTTCATGACCACGCATTATGCAGGTATATCAATTCAATGCATTATACTGTACATGTTTCAAGATAATCCCTTCAAAATAAAGGAGAAAAGGTTGATTTTTTTTTTTCATTTCTGCTGTCTATGAATTGTCACTTAACATTTAAATTAATCAGGATCTCCACAAGCTGTCCTTAAAGCTCCTGTTGAACTCTTATTCCATTGAAAATGTTGTTTACATTGTCCAACAATTCTCCTCAGAGTATAAAAGGATAACCAATTACATTATCCGTCTCAAATTTGAATTTGAAGCATATTCCTGTACGAGGAGAGGCATTCATGTGTGTTTTACTAAAAGCGCTGCTACGGCTGACAAAGACGAATCTTTTTCTTTTTTTATTTGTGACCCTTTGTTGTGGGTTCGCTTGCTCTCAGAATTGAATGTTGGTTCCTAATTTGGAGACAGGTTAGGACATGATGTACTATGTCTCTCCTAATCCACCATGTGAGCATGCCCACTAATGAAAATCTAACATTGTGTTCCACACATTATTCTTGTATTAAGCTCCATTATATGCAATTTGTGCTTCCACTCAGAAAAAGACTCTTGTTCGTCTGTGAAATCAACATCTTTTTTCAATGAATATGTTTAGTGGGAATCAATAAAGAATACTGGTAGATGTTTATCAAGTCTGTGGGTCTGTGGGTTTATGGGAGGTAATAGGATTCTGCAAACCTGTGTGAAGTTCATATTTACCAAACGTTTCAGGAGTTTCTTTGTGAGGGATGAGAATATCAGTCAAATAATTGACTTCTATAAGATGTATTTCTTTGTCTGGCCTCTCCCACGCTTCCCACCAACTTGAAAGTAATTTAGAAAGAAACATAAAGCAGCTGGGGAAATATCTCCAGGTTAAAAATTCAGAAAGATATTCCTGAGATAAATGTCATTATTGTCTCCTGAAGTAATTGCTGCTCCAGTTTGAGGCTATTAAGGATATATAGAACATTTAAGCAGCTGTAAAATAAATCTCCCTCAGGAAAAGAACCTCGTTTTTTTCCATCCCATGGCGACTGGTATTGGACATCAAAGCCAAATCCAATTAAGACCTGATGGGTGAATTAAATGCTGCTGTTTCTTTCTTCTGTCCCTCTCCCTTAGCTCATACCTCCTTGTATTTTAAGTTTCTCTGTTATGTCATTCTTAACTACTAACTTGAATGATACTCTTTATGGCTGGCTGTGGCTTTCTTTGAGGAAAAATACTGAATCCCAACTTTTATTCCTCAAGAATGTGTCCTATTCAGAGAAAGTGTTCCCCTCCTGGGGTTAAATAAAATACTGAAAAAAAAAACATTGTATAATTTAGATAATACAACTAAGAACATAAGAAAAATCACTGCAGTATCACAATATTATTCGGTAAAGAAAAGACTCCACTTGAGACGAGATATTTTCATGACATTAATACATAAAAATTTCACTCATGAGAAATAATGAGAGTAAATTCATTTTGGTGGAGCTGAACTCCCCCTGAGAATGTAAAGCAGTTGGTTTCTTGGTGCATGCATAAATAAATGTCATCAGCCATCATCATCCATTAAGAAAAGCGGGACATCATCAGCAGGACTCAACCCAAGCATGATTTAGAACTGAATAAGATGGTGTTGAAAGTGTCATGGTGTTATATGTATGATAAATCCACAAGTTAAGCATAGAGCATAACAGTTGCTCGCAGGTGACCGTCCGTTTCATACGTCTACGCGTCCTCTGGCTAGACAAGCAGAAAGAAGAACAGAGGGATTTTTTAGCTTGCATCGTTTTCCCGCTCTGGCCTACTGGGAGTCTCATGAATATATTTAGGACTATTAAACCATTTTAAAAAGCTATTTTGCATGGATATAGTGCAATCATAACAATGCAAATGGGATTGGTTGGTTGGTAAATAAGATATGAATGGAAAATGGATGAGAAAAAAAAAACACTTGTGGGTGTGGGTGCAGGCATTCTATTGGACGCCTATTACAGTCAACCTTTAATTGTGGTTTTGGATATTTTGATATGAAGTTGTGTACTGGAATTTTATAAAATTACACATCTCACGTGTATAGAGGCGTCCATCTCTACGGTTAGGTGCTCTACCCTAGCTATTAGCTGTATTTCAATGTGTCATTTAGACATATTCCACTGGTTTAATTTACAAAACCAACAACTGTGGAAATAAGTATCACCCTATTAGGTATCTGAGCTGACTTTTTTTTTTTCACGGCAACAGTCTGTGATAGCGATCCGCTGGGAGAAAAAGCGGGTCTGTGAAACGATACCTGAACCTGTCATCATTATGAACCATCAGGGTTCCTGTCACACAACCTACAGACGAGGAGCTGGGAGACAAGCTTCCCATCCATCACATTTTACCAACAGGATGCCAGTATGTCCATGGAAAATACATTGCATTTAAAAAGATACGTAGGTGGATCATAAATTAGAATTATATACCATAAGCTATTAAGTATTTACATAAATCATGTAGGTATAACTTAAAAAAGCAGATATTATTTGCTGGTTGTGTAACAAAGTTTGCTCATATGTTCAGTTTTATTAACTGATAACAAACCAGCGTTATTCCTCAGCAAATCAATGAATGCAGAATTGTTTCTATTTCTTTCTTTTTTTTTTACTTTTAGACCAATAAAATCCATGAATAGAAAACCAACCACTCAGGATTTTTGTCCCGTGTTCTTGAATGTTGCTAGGAAGGGGGCATTTCTCACGCAGCCTGGTGGGGGGGGGGAGGCGACTTGAGGCATGGGTCAGGCAAGCTAAACAGAGATCTAGACCTTCGAGTTCAAGTTCAGTCCTGCTTGCAGTTTAAAAAAAAAAAAAATCACTTTGGATCTGCACAGAAATACCGTCAGATCTTTCATGAATCACGTTTGTGGAGTGAACCCGTTCTTCTCCACGTTCCCAGCGCGTCATTAATTAGCTCTCCATCTTTAGCGTAACGAGCTGATGATCTTGGGCCATTTCTTATGAGCACCTATTTTATTCCAGAGAGAAAGGAGATTAGTCATTTCACGTCTCTCATCTCTTCTATCAATCACTCCCCGTACACTGGGAGTCATTACGCTGTGTTTTGGTCCATTTGTTTTGATCATATTGTAAATGTCATCGGCTGTCTGTGCTCGCTTTACAATACATGTCTGACTTTAATTTATGGTCTGCATTGAGATGTTTGTTCTGTTTGTTCATTTTCTTA
Source organism: Antennarius striatus (assembly GCF_040054535.1). Taxonomy (NCBI): domain Eukaryota; kingdom Metazoa; phylum Chordata; class Actinopteri; order Lophiiformes; family Antennariidae; genus Antennarius; species Antennarius striatus. The sequence goes on from NC_090783.1 coordinate 3,980,265, forward strand.
GCTTAAAAAATGACAAACAACCGCATGAGCGTGATGGATTACGCTGCCTTTCAGGAACACCAAAGCTCGACTTCAGTCTTTCTAAGTAGTGCAACAGACCTTAAACACCTGATGAACACCTCTTACTTTGTCAAGTCTTTTTTCCACTTTCGTTAAACCCAAAACAACCAAAACGCAGGACAAATAAAAAAGTTGTAAACCCCTGTTAAAGAATATTACGCTAAAAAACTAAGAACTCATCGATCTTTCATTCAATCGTACGTCATACCTTAAACATCCCCACAAATGCTACTTCTCTTTATGTTTTTACTGCATACAGATTTGGGACAAACTGTAGAAATGGCACAAGAAGACAGCACTTAACCGAGAAAATACACTCATCCACTTTATGTGGGAACAAAGTTTGCAGCCTCTTGACATTTACAAGATTATTCACCATTTTCAGTTATTTCTGTACGCCTTGCTGTCATTTTGTGTGGATGGACTTGGATGATGATTATTTCATCACTCGGCCCATCTGCAGAGCAGGAGCACACAGACTGAGTGATCGAATAATGAGCTCTGATGGATGTTTTCTTACGTGTCATCCATTCACTGACAGACTTTATGCAAAGCTCTAACAGGATGGCTGATTCCCTGAGTGCACCGGTCCTGTTAGTTTGTATTAGCATATGTAATGAAAAGCTACACGCAAACAGAGCGACCATATCGCTTTTCCCTCCGCCGCACTCAAAAACGTCTCCTCCTGTTTCCCCTCCGGGTCAGGGCTCTGTTTAGCATCTCTTCACACCCGTTAGAGCAAAAGTCCTGAGAGGCTTTCGCCCAATCAAAGTGTTGAAAATCGTTAACACGCCGTCTGTCGGATGATTTCCGCACGCCATATTTCTCAGAGTGATTGCATTTTCCACCTACACATCTCGGCTCTTCTCTAATGTCACTCACACCTCGCTAAAGGAATGCCGTCATAGTTGCTCAGCCGGCTCGCTGTTCCGCTGTCGGCGTTTTCTTTTCCTATCCAGAGCACAAAACAGTCAGGGTATACTTGTTATTTCCAACCAATGGAAGAGAAAGCAACAAAGCAGGGTTTTGTTTAGTTGACAGAGACACAGAAAGGCCTTTCTCTGCAGGGAGCCGACTGTCATTGACTGTCAGCATCTTGATACAGCTTGCAATAAAGAGCAACACAGCAAACCGTTAGCAATCATCAATTATCTTGCATCTCTCAACAACGCCGGAGGTTCATTGGCTCCCTTGAGAACACTTGAAATGACGTACTGTACTTGTTGGGTCTGAGTTATTCCCTGATGGCTGTACCTGTAACACGTATTCTGTGTGTGTGTGTGTGTGTGTGTGTGTGTACTGTATGTGTGTGTCTGCAGCAGTGTGTTTGTGTTGCCATGAGTGGGAGGAAGTCATTTGGCTCAACCTGGTGTTTAGACAAGTTTAAAAAAATATTGCAAGGATCCAGGTTTGTGTTGTTTACCAGCTCTCTTTCACCGCGCCGCCCTCCATCAGACAAAAGACGCAGTGACTTGGATGCTTTGCAAAGACCTGTCATGTGATTCCATCTGATTTCTCAACAGTTCCTGCCATTAAAAGACACAACTACACTTCTTTTTTTTTTCAAAATCAGGTCTGCTCCGTAATATCTTCATCAATATTTTGATCGCTGTCGGTAACAGCTCAAAAGCAGAACAAGAGATTTAAATAGTTGCATAGGGAGCGCTGCACGGGACGGCTGTCGTTCGCGTCGAGTAATTCGAGGCCGTGTAGACATCTGATGAGGACGTCTCCTCCACGCCTGAGGGTTTCCAGGCACATCCGTTTTAGAGAACACCTCTGGGCAGAACTGCAGCATGCTGGAGGAATTACATTCCATATACAGCCAGGAGACATCCAGGATATACCCCCCCCCAACCCCAGGAGAAGCTGGAGAAAGTCAGGGGATATCAGGCTCAGACTGAGGATAAGGACCATTATAAGAAAAAACTTGTTTTTCTGCGTGTTTCTGCCCCTAATGGTCTCAGATGAATCAATGTGGCTTTGATATCTTTAATAAAAACAGAAGACTGGTTTATTTTTAAATCACTATAAGCAATCATAAGCAATCATAAGCGAGCATCAACAGCAACAACTCATTGCATGAAATTTCACCTTTAAAAAAAAAGAATACCGGTTTGGATTCAGAGCTTCTTGCTATGCCGAGGAGTTTATCTTTGACCTGACCTGACTTTGCACTGTTTGACTTTCCATCTGCACATTCATCACATTTAGAAAAGGCTGGTGCTGAGCCGCTTTGTGTTGAGAAGACAAACTAGCACGCAACGGTGAGGACAGGGAAAGTGTTTCATGTCACACTTTTTACTAACTTATGCTAAACTTTCTTTTCCTCTCTTATTAGACACTTCTTAGTCCTTTCTGTCCTCGGCTATCTCTCTGATGCACCACTACAAACACATTTATACTTTATCTCTGTCCTCTTTACTTACTCTCACCGTCGCTGTTCCCTCCTCTTCTTTCTTTCCTCTCTCGTCTCTCATCTGTGTCCGTCTAATGCTTTGCCAATCAGAGCATCACCATCAGCATACTGAGGAGAAGGAAGGAGGGAGGCGAGACGGGACTGATCCATGGAGACAGAATACACAAGAAGGCTGAGGACATCTGGAGCCTGGTGGTTAATTCATTCACACATGATAAATGACCCATTTTGTGCTCGCTAATAGGGAAGGAGAAGTGGAGAAAAACAATAAATTGATTTACCAAAAACACGTTCAGAGAGAGAGGTAGGAAGTTTCTCTCTTGCCCTTTCATGAGCCGTGCATGATTGAATTTAAAAATCAGCGAGAGATTAAGTTGAATCTGAAACTGGTTCCGACTGCCTGATCGTGGCAGGAGTCACATGGGTTTTTCAACTGGGAGTAATTTGGAGTTCTTCTTTAATAATAGTAACTGGGAATCAAACTACCACCTAAATCCTAAACCTCTCTCTACTGAGATGAAGGTTAGAGTAAGCCAGGGTATTAAATGCTGAATTATTTCTTAACAGCCTCTAACTCGCTATTAAATTCTCATCATTTCTGCTGTCGGTTGCCTCTGAACTGCAGGTCTGTTCAAAGTTGGGGTTTATTTTGCTGCCTTCTTTATTTTACTGTACTATTTACTGCACTCCTCTGCTTAGTAAAAATCCTTCCTTTCAGCTGACCAGAAGCAGCAAACAACCTGTAAGGAATGAGTAAGCAACCTGTGGCCCGTGTCACACCGTCTCGTCTCAGCGGAGGGTAATGAAAATATGCCCTGCATCATAATCATCAGTGACCCGTGTGCTGAGGCTTGATTGGTTCCTCTGTGGCCCCCTGAGTGTCCTCTGAGCGAGGTCCTGACAGGCAACGGCTCCGCACCTGATGAGAATATTCATGACCGTGTATGTTTGAAAGCTAGAAGGCTTACATTGATTTGTCTAAAATAACCTAAGGTGCCGCTGCCAGGGGGGTGGAAGCGAGGATGAAGTGAGCATATCTGATGAATGGGACAAGGAGAGGAAGTGCTGTGTGTTCGGAATGTAGCGGAGGAAGAATTCTCAGATCCTGTTCGGACAAAGAATGAATAAAATACTAAAGATGAGATGTTTGGAGTAAATATTCTGGTATGTTACTGAATGATTATAGCAAAACAGTTCAGAAAGTAGAGGAATAATGCAAATTCATTTTAAAAAGAATACACTGTAATTAGCTGGCGTCTCATCCGGGGGTGTACCCTTCCAGTTGAAACCGGTGACCCGTGAGGAAAATAAGCAGCTGAAAACAAGAGTATGGATGGATGGATGGATGGATGGATGGATGGATGGATGGATGGATGGATGGATGGTCCTACCTCCTTTACATTCCACCACTGAGGTGGCGTTTGACATTCGTTTAACCTGCTGACACTGAAGCACCGCAACCGCCAACAGGCGTTCACACGAGGCGTGTGAGCACACAGTCTCGAGTGTAGCGCCACGTCGTAACCATGGTAACCTCCACAGCGTCACTGACAGTGGTGATATTAAGACGCCGATGCTGCTGTGATTTGAGTAAACAGAGCCATATGGTAGCGAGCGCCTCGTCTTTCTGACAGCCTGTTAATACCCCTGCCGATCCACCGCGGCTCATCTAATGAGCTCGTGTTTTGTAGAATGACTTGTTCATAAGGTAATATCACATCACCTGTGTGACAGGAAGGTTAAATGACTGTTTGAAGGAAAACACTCATTTTCAGTCATTTTGGATGCATTTCAGTGTGTATGTCTTTGTTGGTTCATTGATTCAGGTATAAAAATGACATTTACATGTACCACTAGTAAGGTTTTATTATATTCAGACAGTCGCGAACATCAGTGTATTTTTTTGTTTCATAGCTAATTCAGAATGCAGAATACTGTGTAACTAGAACTAGTTTATTTCTCTACAACTAGTTTGTCTCTCTAGAACTACAATAGAACATTCATAAAGCCCAGCATGCGATGTGGAATCCCTCCCCTCAGACACCGCCACACCTTAAACAGCTCATTGAAGCCTGCGTCTGACTAACCGGCTGTGTTCCAGGGATGCAGGGTGACTTGTGGTCCAATGGAGTCTGGGAAAGTGGAATGGGAGCCGGAGCCTTCATCGTCTGGACTCAGGCAGGGAAGCAGACATCCTCTTCAACGCGTCTCCAACGACCACGGCTCTCCAGTCCCAGTTATTGTCTGGGCTTCCTCCCAAAATGTTCCCATTATCATCAGTGATCAACTATTTTATTAGAGTTCTTGTCCTTATTCTCATTATGTGCATCTGTGCCTCTCTCTGCCTCTCTCTCTCTCTCTGTCAGTCGCTCTCTTTTTTCTCTTTCCTCTCAATCTCTTCTTCACTCCCATACTTTCCTCCTTCATCTCACGCTCTCATCTTCTCACTTCATATTTATTTTAGTCTTTCCAGTTTGGGATGAGTAAAATAAATATCCTATCCTTCTTTCTCACTCTCCTCCTCCCCTCTCCATCTCATCCTGTCTCTCTCTCTAGTTTTATAGATTGAAAAAACTAAGGGAAAAAGTAAAAGACATGATGTAGAAGAGATGATTGTGGAGAACAGGAAATTGGGTTTTTTTTCTTAATTTTGTCTTTTTCCTTGTTTGATAAATGTTAAAAGGTTAAATGTTTTTTGTTCATAAAACACACAGTACTATTGAAAATCCTCTTCACGTGAATCTCTTTTGGATTTTGTGTCAACGTGATTATTTTGTAATTTGACTTTTATGAGTAAACGTAATGTTAAAAATCTCTCTCTCTCTTTCTGATCTGGGTTTTCCTCAGAGGATTCTTTCTCTTAGTCTTTCCTCTCCTATTAAGTTTTTCTTTTTTCATTGTCAGATTTCTACAAGAGTCCTGCGCTTTCAGATTGAGCTACTTTTGTAATGTGATGCTACGTAACTGTAAAATGCTACATAACTGTAAAATGACTTAAAATGATAGATTTACGAACAATATCTTTCTACATTTAACTCTTGGTTGTGTCAACTTCAGATTCAGCACAACAAACGTTGAGGTTGTTGGGTTACCAACGCATCCTGTTGATTTTCTTGGACAATTGACAGCAAAACTGAACCGAGAGGAAGCAAGAGAAAGAAAAATGAAAATTTTACAGTCAGTGTTTGACTTTTGACTTTCATAAGATCGCTGCGGTGTCTCCAGCGCACGAATGGGATGTTTTATGTGATTAAAGGGAACCAAGACATGAAATACAATCATGCAAACCTGACTCTGATGATCAAAGCTGATATTAACACAAATGTTTAAATGATTACAATTTGCATTTTCTAATATATCTTTATGTAAATTGTTTTCCAGTTGCTTTAGAATAGGAGCCGGGTGTCACTGAGGGCTACCAGCACACAGAGCTCCACGTTTCAGTCACTCCATTTTCTAGACGCCTCATATGCAAATGAATGTTTTTGATCTAGTGGCTGTTGTTCAGAAGACATCGAGGAGGCAAGGAGATTGGCTACTGATGTTGATAATTAAAAAAGGGAGACTCTTCTTGCTGCTTCTTAGATTTGTACAGAACAGAACAAATTTCCCCAGGCAGGAAAGTATCTGCACCGGCAGACAGAGTAATGGAAGCTAAAAGAGAAAGTGATCGCGCCTCGGTGTCAGAGGAAGATGGTAGCTTTCAGCAAGGCTCCAGTACAAGGCTTCACTAATCCAGACATGCAAATCTGTGTGTATAAAAGTGTCTTTTGTGTATAATCCTAACACGATATCTACGGGAAACGAATGAGGCGAGAAGGAAAGGACTTGTTGCTGATACCTTTGTATTCAAATGGAACATGGTTATTTACTGTATTTATATTGTGTGTAATGAGATATAAGATACCTTTTCTCTAAACCTTACATTCTATTCAAAGGTCCCACACAGGTTAGAATCAGAAAGAAGGAAATTCTTACACCTAAATATGATATTTCATTTTCACATTTGAGTCGAGTCACAATGAGGAGCAAGCGTTTGAGCTGAGTCCAGCCAGGCTTGCCAAGATGGCACATTTTCTTCCTTGAGGCAATTCAAGTGATTTGCATCGCGCATCACAAACATAAAACACACTAGATGCAACCACTTAACCAGCTCAGCTCACCTGCTTTGCAATTCTGATTAACATAGTCCCCCCAAAACGAACACCAAACACAAGTAGCACCACATGCTGCAGCAGCTGGACCTCCCTCTCACGCCAAAAGCCAGACCTCCTGAGATCAAGTCGTGCAACTAGTTTGCAACGTCGCTTACATTCAGTTCGATGCAGGGAGAAGCGTGACATTTATACACACACACACACACACACAAAAAAGGCTTTGAGTGGCCATCCGTCATGTTGGTTAAGTGATGGATGCTCCACACTCTGGACCCTTCTGGTATGCCAGGAGTCATTGTCAGGAGTGAACTACAACCAGAGTCTGAACCAACCCTCACCCACATGGTTCGACTCTCCAAACATGAACAGCATCCGCCGTGGAACCACAGCTGCTGTTGAGATTTTATGAATGCTTAAAAAATAGTCACACACACCTCACGATGTGCAAGAACTCACTTTTGATTTTGATATATGAGTCCTGTTTTTATCAGCGCCTGATTATCTTGGAGCTCTAGTGTGGGATGAAATCCTTTTTGGTGTGTGGTTGTCATACTATCCTGATCGGTAAATTGAGCCGCATATATGCAAAAAAAAATGTGTGTGTGTTGATAATGACTTTTTTGCAAATATGTCAATTTTCAAGACATTTACTCCAAAGTTTGGCACAGTTATAGATAAACTCCGCTCCTTCTCTCTCCAAAAAAAATATTACAAGAAAATGAAATATTCCACATTTATTGATAAAACTGGACGACAGCATGAGTTCATTCATTTAGCTGTGTGAAACCATGTCACATGACACTTGTGTAGGTGTCTTTGTGTGTCGGTGTTTAATGCATATACGCAAATAACTTGCAGAGAGCGCAGGAGACAGATTATGATTGCATGATTACCATATGCTTGTGGGCTCGATCCTGGTTCGGATCCAGCTGGTGCTCATTCCAGCCTCTCTCACTCCATTGTTTGCAGTATACAGTACGCTGCATAATAGTCAGATTTGCCTTCCATTGAGGAAAGATGGTTTTCCAATTTGTTTAGAATGAATGATGCTGGATGATAAAATCAGTTTTTCCCTCACCGGTCAATTCTGGATACAGATTCAGAGTCAATGATGGTCGGCTGCCAGTTTGTAGCAGGTGATGTCAGATCAAGTAAAATCTTTCTGTTAGAAAGAGGAGTGGAAAACAAGAGGCCATCTGTGCTTCTGGAGCTTTAGAAGGAAATGAACGGTGTATGCGTGTGTGTGTGTGTGTGTGTGTGTATGTGTGTGTGTGTGTGTGTGCGTGCGTGCGTGCGTGCGTGTGTGTGCATCCCATGTATTTGCTAACTGGCAGTGATTCACAGATAAAAGCCTACAGAGATGTGCAGTCACTAAAAGATTAACAGTGTGTCAGTGTCATATGATTCAAATTTCTCTGCATTATATATGTAAGGATGAGTTTAAAAATACACAAGTGTGTGAATTATTCAGCCAGTTCTCTCAAACTCAGAGGGTTTTTTTTTTTTTTTGGTGCTTGATGTTTCACAGCCACCATAAGCACCGTGGAAATTAAATGAGATGCCAATCTTTGACTTTAAGAGTTTCGGGACGCTGTGTTTGACACTTTCAAAACCTTCAGTGCAGTAAAGTGCAAAACAAAAAGGTGTGCATTTAGTTCACTATCAAATGTTAGATTCTGGAAGAACATTTCACCAAGGGAGGGTGAAAATAACATTTATTAGTCTTGACCACGCAGCTGAACTCAGTGCTGTGACTCTGCTGGTTGTGGGTTTGATTCCGGCTGAAGAAGCCTTTGTATACCCCCTCATTCTCGCTCCCATTTCTTATCACATATCAATTACAGGCAAAATACCCTTAGACATGTTTTTAAATAATACATACTCTTTTGTTTCACCCAAAATCAGCTGATGTTTCAGTTCATCCCCTAATCCTGCAAAGTATAAATTAAGGTAAATGTTTAGATGGATCTTTTTTTATGTTTATTTAGAGTTAATGAACACTATTTAGCATTACATATGTATAAAGACACAAACTGTGTAAGAAGGGCTTCTTGTTGGAGGTGTGTGTATGCTGCCACCCAGTGGACGTGATAAAAACTACAGGCCCCGATGAGTCATTCTTGCAGCCTGGCTTCTCAGCCCTGCTGCAGAGGGACCCAGGTTGTTAATAAATTAGTCTCTTTTAACATTCACAACTGATGGAAAGGGAATTTCAAGGTCTGTGAAGATGGAGTTGAAACAACTTGTGTAGACGATGAGCATGAGAAATTTGAGTTGTTCTGAAGCAAGAACAAGACTGCGTAAGCAAAAGGAGCAAAGCCAAAGACAGCAAGCACTAACCACCCGGAGCAGAAACCACAGCACCACAGCACTGGGACAGAGGGAGAAAGAAATGTATGCAAGTCATTTTGAACTCAGAAAAGTGAACACATGCAACAATCTTGCAATGTTATTTCAAGACTTAAAGAAACATTTTACCAAAAGAAGTTTATTTTCAGTGGCTCGCAAAATTACTGGTTTCCAAAACTTTACAATGAGGCAGAAGCCGGTGTACATTTATAAAAATGCTGGTGCTGAATGCAAGTCCACTGGTTGTAACCTGTTTTATTTCTTTTGAAATGGAAACATTTGTTTGTCAAAGATAAATGAGTACACGTCCCATTTGGGTGCAATGTCAGTAAACTGATTACATCATATCAACTAACAAATAGGCTATAAATTAAGCAAGTGTTAACGCAAAACTGTCTCTTATGTGAATCTGAGATTAAAATAGTTCTATAACATCTGGTATGGAGGGTGTTTTCTCTTTCATAGAGAAAGAGGTGAGAAGAAAAAAAAAGATAGTGGGGAAAGTGTTACCTTGAACATAGTGCTGAAAGGAAATGTCACAGGTGTTTATCTATCCGCTGAACTCTTCTCTTCCATAGCCTGCAGTGAAATTGCAGTAAGACCTCTAAATGAGTGTAGACTGTAGTCATTTTCCAGAACCAGAGCTCCATGAAGTCAAGTAATACCAGAGTCAAGTCCACCATGAAACGTATCGAGGCAGGCGCTCTAGTCATCCGAGGATAAATAGGTCTAATTTCACTTCTCGGCTTAATCTTTTTACTAGTGTGTCTTTTGTTAAGAGATGTCTTCTGTGCCTTTAATTTAATTATGTGAGGATAAATCTGCGTGCAAGCCTCTTTCATATCTGAATAGCCTTCCTTTTCTTAGTGTTCAATAACAACCTGAGCTGCAATATTCCATTCTGTAATTACCATGTGACAGGTAATTCCAGTCGAGTCAAACCGGTATAAACTGTAAAATATCTACTGATACTGTAGAACTACTTCAAATAAATGTGATTTAATTACTCATTAATTTTGCACTTGGATCATTATGTGCTGTAATTTCTTTAAGAATCCATAAAATATCCTCACTTTAAGTGAAAAGAGTGAAAATAACCCAACATATAGACCAGTCCAACTACTCATTCTACCTGAAATTATATTATTACAGCATTTTTTTCATATAGCAGCCCTGGGACATTGAATTTCTTGATCCGTCTTCATCTGCCTCCCTCTCATCCGCGTCATAAACTTTGGCAATCCTCACAGACGCTCACCAAGAGAGCCGAGGAAGCGCATCGTGAAGGAGCGATGACATTGACGAAGTGAGAGGGCAGCCGTGGTGCAATGTAACAGCATGCTGCCACTTATGAAAACACCTGCTCCACACTGTCAGCAACTTAACCTTCCGTCACCTAAATCCCCGCTGGAGGATTATATGTGACAAACGCAGGACGGGAGGAAGTCTGGGAGGGTACAGGGGGGTTGGGGAGGGGGGTGATTGAAGTCTTTTTCAAGAGAAAATTTTATTTGGAGACAGAAGAAAACAGAAGAGACGAAAATATAAATAAACAGACCTGTTACAAACACGGAAAGGAGAGACAGCCTGTGGGTTATAACAGCATATTTTGGAGTCTCTTAACGTCCATCCATTTCTTTGGGATGTAGATCAGCTGCCAAATTGAAAACTTTACCTTCCAGATCAACTCCCACAGTTCAGCACACATTTCTGCTGACACTTCACCAATCCACCTGTCAATTTCACGGACCATTTTACCCCTTCCTTGTGAACAACACTGCAAGACACTTGAACCATCCATTCAAGGCAGCAACTCACTCCAAACTCAGAGAGAGTTTGGAGTGAGTTTTCATTCCAAAACTCAGAGAGAGTTTGGAGTGAGTTTTGGGTAGCGGCCTATGGCTATATAAATGGAGGTGCCCAGCTTTCGTGTAACGGATTGACTAAAAACGTTTTTGTTTTGTATTCTAAAAAGAGTTCTGCAGCCACATGACAACACTTTGAGAACGATCCTCATGCAAATTGATCCACAGAAACCACTAAAAACATTATAATATACATGCACATAGTGGAGGAGCATCATTAAACTCGGCAGCTTCTGCAGCACAAACCAGATACCCTCACTCTCATCCATGTCTGCGCTCCATTTAGAGTAACCCATTCACCACCGCTGCATGCTATACATGCACATCAAAAACAGAAATGGCGATAAGGGACCACCCTGTAAAACCCACAGCCAGTGAAAACCTCTAACTTCCTGTCGAGGCGAGCGTCCAGACGCAGCTCAGATTATAGGAAGATTCTTTAACAGGAAAGTTCAAAACAAGTTCAAACCATGGTCTGCTGTTCCACGACAGGAACATAGTGATGAACGTAGTGAGTTATTGCGCCTGGGTCTGAGGTTTGACGGTCAGTTGGAGCCTCCTTTCTACCACTGCGAGCAATATGGCAGACCTGCACCTAACACTTCATCCAATACCCACTTTCTTTTTATTTATTATCATCTTTCATGGTTGAATTAGGAACAGAAATTGTCAAAAAAAAAAATCCCCTTAACAAAGGGATTTACTTGGCAGTGTTGTGGCTTTTTACAGTGCAGATAAAGGATGATAAATGTGCTTTTCCTCAGTTGAAAGGCAGCTAATGGAGCAAGCACAGCTGGTAGACAAAATGCACTTTAACAAGGACATGAAAGACACACAGGACATTGCAAATTTCCTCAATTAACCTATCCATCATTAAATGACAGATATAACACAAACACTGTGAGGGAAATCGTAGTTGATTATATGTTAAAGTTTTATGGGTTGGATGATTTCCTTATGTAAAGAACAGGATATAGAAATAAGGCCATGTGTCTGTAGTTGACAGATTTCTGCAATATGCATCCAGGAAGATTTATTTATATTGTGGGTTCACTTATACTGACACTTATTATAAGGCTTTTAAGTGAAATGAATAATACATTTAAATATAATGTGATAGTACATCAACATCACTCAGATTTAGATTAGATTTACTATTATCAACTGTGACAAATAGATACACACACACACACACACACACACGCACGCACGCACACACACACACACACACACACACACACACACACACACACACACACACACACACAATTGAAAGACAGTCCTTTGCCTTACAATTTATGAAGTGTCATTATTTCTTGTAGCCCAATAAAAATGAGTATCATTAAATGAAAATAAAAGTCTCTCAAAATTGGCAAGTTTCTAAATATAATCATATTAATTTTGCATGAATAAATCAATAACCAGTTACTGAATTATATTACTGCTTCAGAAACATTTCCCTCGTAACCCTCTGAATCAGGGGCTTTACCAGGGTGTGTGTGTGTGTGTGTGTGTGTGGTAGCCTATTGCTTGACTCTGTCTTCCCTCAGCTCCTTTAAAGCACTGATTGGCTTAACCACTCAGCTACAACTTATGACTGTTTAATCCCATCACCAACAGGGATGCTGTCAAAATATCATTGCATTTGACAAATGACAAGTGGGATTTGGTTCAGGCAGAGCAAAATGTTGATTCGTAACTTCTGAAAATCCCAACGGAGAACTTCCTCAAAGCTTATGAGACATTTTCTGACCAGAATAATCTTCTAAACTCTGAAATAATTTTACCCCTCTCACAACAACATAAGGAATATCTCCAAGGTATTAAATTCAATCCTTGATCAGTGACAACATGGCTTTCCTGTCATTTTGACTGGTTTGAGGCAGTCCTCAACAGTTTGACTCCAGTCTAAGTACGTTACAGTTGAATGAGTGGCTTCATACTACTTGAGTTTTACTGCTACGAGCAGATAACACAAGTCACCGTCTAATTTATTTTAGCTTTTGACTGTCTCCGCAAATGATTTATTGCCTCCTGTCATTGGCCTTTGATTGGGCCGTCACTGCTAAACGAGGCAACATTAGCAAATACAGTTATGTGAGAGGTCCTGCGTGCCTTACTTGTTGATTGGTGTGTGTGTGTGTGTGTGTGTGTGTGTGTGTGTGTGTGTGTGTGTGTGTGTGTGTGTTTCTGCAGACAATGAAGTTACATCTACCTGTCTATATCTATCTATCTATCTATCTATCTATCTATCTATCTATCTATCTATCTATCTATCTATCTATCTATCTATCTATCTGTCTGTCTATCTGTCTATCTATCTATCTATCTGTCTGTCTGTCTGTCTGTCTGTCTGTCTGTCTGTCTGTCTGTCTATCTGTCTGTCTGTCTATCTAACTATCATTACTATTATTAGTAGTAGTAGTAGTAGTAGTAGTAGTAGTAGTAGTAGCAGTAGTAGTACTATTACTATTACTAGTATAGCAGCAACAGTGACATGTAAAATGCTAAAACACGCTTAATTGGGTTTGTTTGTTTTTTATTTCGCATGCGCCTTTTTGCCTGTTTTGGACCTCTGCAGCTACCGTAGTGTTGTTTCTGAAACCGGAAACAGTACAATTCATTTGGAATATCTGCGCTAACCATACGATAAAACAATGGCCGAATATTCTCGCGTAAAATCAACTAAACTGGTTTTAAAAGGTCTTAATAAAGGGTAAGTGTTTCCCTTGCCCAGTCTCATTCAGCTATATCAATATTTGTATCAGAACTATGCCTACGCTTGTTAAGTTTATATCGTATTTCTTGCGTGAAACATGCTATAGTGTCGTAGATTAGCATTGCTATGTGGTTTTGACCGAGACAATCTGAAGCATTGAGGAAAGAAGAAAACTGCTCCGGTTCTCAAATATCACGTAGCTGTTAGGGATTCGCCACCACACGTTCTCATTTTACTAGCATGTCGCTAACGGTGAACTACCAGCTGTGGTTTATATCTGAACAAACCACCTGAATCGAGCTTACTTTGCTTAAAAGTTGTTTCAGTAGCCGTCAGTATCTTAAAATATTGATTTGACCTGGCTAATATTAAATGTTAATGTAGTCGCTCACATGTTTGTTAATGATTCAGATTTAAATAGTTCTTGACTCTGATGCCAGCACATAGTTGTATTTTAATTGTAAATAACTTTGTAATACAAATAGGTGCGTGAATAGTTTGCAGTGTCAGTAAATAAACTGATGCAATATTAAAACTTGAAATCACTAATTAATTTTAATTAGTTCAAGATGTCAACTCATCAGAATTATGTTTTTAATTGAATTTTATACATCTACCATCAATCATTCCATTATTATGGTACTACAAGACTTTTCCTGACCATCTTCTTTGTGCCTGTGCACACTTTTCAAATGCTTTGTATCCTGGACAAGTTATAATGGTGTTTGAGATACACAGCTATTAGTGATATTTGCAATCACCATCCAGAATGTCTCACCATGCTCATTTGTGTTCCTGAGTCTGGTCGGAAGCAAAAACAAGCCTGAAACTTAAAATGAGAGGAAACGTTGTATTAAAGCAGTCCAGACCAGTCTTTATTTTCTTTAAGGTTTTGTTTCTGTTGAAAGGATTGTTGCTTGTGTCTTTGCACCCAAATTCATAACACCTTAAAGCCGCAGTAGGTAACATGTCTGAAAATAACTTTTGACCTACGTTATAAACATGTCACTATGTCTTACAGCACATGAGACAGAAATCAGATTCAGCCTCGCACTACGCTACTGATGCCATTTGTAAAGATCCACAGTGCCAGAATCTTAACCACCAATCAGAGCCAGGGGGAGTGTGTGATGGAGCATTAATCACTGGTGTGCATGCTGCCAGCAGCCTCCTCTGTGGGGAGGGCCTTTGGACCCCAGCATGCAGGGAGCATTCAAACTTTGAAGCCCAGTCCACTCTGATCTCGGTCTCACCACTTGCAACTTTAATGCTCACTCAGTGGTTTGCTAATGACTTCAGGAGCCTCAAGGAAAATATATTGACCTTCCAAAAATTAACTTGCATAGCTGAGAGGTTAAATATGCTTGCATGGCAGATCTGTGTAATTAAACATTTAGGAAGCTAATTAACTATGCAATGGGGTTTTTTTTAACGTTTTGTTATGATGTCTTCGCAGGAAAAAGAGGAAGCATAAAGACAAGAAGAGGAAAGATGGAGATGATGAAGAAAAAATGGATGTTGTTGGTACGGGTGTTTGGGATTTCCAAAAGATTAATTTATTTGTGGCAGACTGCTACATATTCTTATCTTCTGTTTGTGTTGCTGTTCATCCACCTCTTATTCTCTCATAAACACATCATTTGTTCCCCAAATATAGACTTAAATTATTTAGCCTCCCAGATATAGACCTATTAAAAACCAGAGTTTATTTAACAACCCTTGTTAGCTGGTTTTATATTGAATTGTTGTACCCCTGAAGAGAAGGACGTTATCTGATCGTTATCGGTGATCAATAATCTCATAGAATGCTTCTAATGTCTATCTTAACCATGTACAGACAATCAAACTTTGCTCTGTTGTTTGGTACTGCATTGGTTTCGATTGCTTTGATTGGCTATATCATTAAGTAATCTTCACCCACAATGAAAACAGAATCTCTACTAAAGGGAAAAGTAACCAGCAGATGATTGACGATAAGAACCTTTAGTGTTTCTTTAATTTTTCCTTCAAAGGACAAATAGAACCTGTCAAAAATTGCCCTTTGAGTGTTACTTTAACGTAACACCCTCTGATTTGGACTCCTGCCCAACAGGTGGTTGGTGGTCCGTCAAAAGCTTTGGGGAAATCACTGGAACGGTTGCCATAGAGATGCAGAACAACGCATACATCCATGCTCTGGATAGCGGGCTCTTCACACTCGGAGCTCCGCATAAAGGTAAGAAGAGTGGATAAAAAGTGGTTATACATAAAGAGCAATGCCATTATTTTTTAATCACATCAATATACGTTATAATTTCATAAAAAATGTAATTTGTCACATTTTCCACTAACCTTACACTCACCTTTCAGTTAACTATAATCACAATGTTTTCTTTTTTACTGAATCCCAGGCTTAGGTCCCCTATGAGGCTCCGCACTTGACGCTAAAGCTTGATTTATTGTTACAATCAGGAAGTGACCCAGTCACACGAGGAGCCCAGCTGACCTCCGTGTTAAACATTTAAATGCAACATTACATCAAGTTCATATATATTTCCAAATTTTATTTATTGTTTGGTTCATCCTCCCTCCGCTAACATGAAGAAGCCACAATTTATGGCCTTCACTGCAGCCAGCCACCAAGGATTGTAGCGTCGTTTTTGAGAAACGCTCATTCCCTCCATTATTATTTTGAAGCCAGTGTTTTGTAACAAACATATGATAAATGAAATAATAGAGAATTTCTCTGCATGGATCAATATAAAGCCATTTGAAAAGCAATTTTAGCAATCATAAAATCTTTAAAAGGTAAACATTGTTTTTTTATGTTTCAGATGATGAAGGACCCGACCCGCCGGAGCAGTTTACCGCAATAAAGCTGTCAGACACAAGGTTAGTGCTCAAAGACAAACAGCGCTTTATATTTTCATCCACTGATCAGCCTTCAGATTTAATACGCAGCTTCTTGGAGGAGGCTTTTGACAGCCTCTAGATATTTCCAGTTTTCAATTCCACTGGCCCTTTCATTTTCTGTGTGTGAACGACTTCTGGAGTTAGCCTTTCTGCTTTGGAGCTCCAATCTCACATTAATTTGTAAAATTATTTAACTTCTCTTGTCTTTCAAGACTTTGAAAGAACACAAGAGCCCCCTTCCATATCATCTTTTATATCCTAGTGTGCAGGACAGATGTCTCCCTCTGGTGGCAGTTAGAGTAATTTACACAAATGGGGTTGACACCCCCTCTTCATTTTGCTATTGCAGGGTAGCCTTGAAGTCTGGATATGGAAAGTTCTTTGGAATCAACTCAGAGGGTTTGGTGGTGGGCCGCTCTGACGCCATCGGCAGCAGGGAACAGTGGGAAGCAGTCTTCCAAAATGTGAGTCAATTTTCTCCAGTTACTTCTTTTTGATACAAAAGAATTTATGTCATTGATGCAGTAAGGATGAAGTAATGACAACACCGCTGGATTAATAAAACTTTTAAATACCAATTTAAATTTGCACTCTAAATTCCAAATAATTCTTTTGCCATCGTTTTTAAAGGGACACATTTCCAAGCACTGCTCTGGCCCGAGCATTTAGCTCCTGAGAGGAAACACAGAAGCTGAATACTCATTCATTATGCAGAACACACCTACCTTATCGCTGTAGCACACTACTCGCCTCAGTGCTTTGTTGAGCCCATAAACAACCTCACACCTCTTTTACATCAACTATTAGGCAGCCTCTCATTCCTGTCACAACAACCTGTCCCACAGCAGTTTTGTCTAATCTGCTGCCTTTGCTTGTGTTCTACCACAGGGCAAAACAGCTCTCCTGGCGGCAAATAATTGTTTCATCTCCTACAGTGAGGACGGGGACATTGTGGCCACGAGTAAGACAGCAGGGGAAGGCGAGATGGTGAAGGTGATGTGTAAATTATGTTGCTCCACGAGGATGCATGTTAATTTCATTTAAAGTATGCGTCCTGTGCAACGTTCGTTCTGTTTACACAGAAGGGCAAGACGTCTGTGACCTTCCTTCAAGCTGGTCAAAGTACTGACACTAAATGCAAAACTTTTTTTTCCCCCCTCCCCTGACCGATGAACAGATTAGATCAAGTGCAGAACAAGAGGCCAAGCGTAAAGACGACATCGCAGAGGAGGACAGGGGCAATGTGAAGTCCTGCGAGGTCAACTATGTGTACGTAACCCTCCACTGATTGTAGCAGAACAAACCCATCAATAACAATATGAAAGCTCCATGCAGAGAAGCGAACATGCGTTACCCGTTGATGTTGTGCTGCCTTGCTCCATTGACCTTTTTTCATGTGCGAATTATGTGAGATGATTCACAGGATCAAAACATTTAAGACATTTCTGTTGTTCTGATTTTAAATTAAGGTCTGAGTTTCGTTTCAAGTTAAAGATGAAAAAGACAGCAGGGGTATTCCTTCTTCTGTTGGTGCAATTGAAGTGGTGCCTGCATTAAAACCACTGTAACATCATATTAGAAAAGAACGCTTGTGTCACAGTAGCTAGATATTTAATGTTTTCAGTGATATACTGTTCAGAGCGTCTTTAAAGAAGTATGATTTTATGATTTAAGCCAAAAAAAAACAAACAGTGTGATTTCTCTCCCATTACTTTCACATTGTGACCGTCTCGCCGACAAGATTTTAAAAACAGAGCCACCAACTCAGATGTGAGTTAACGCCTCGAAGCCACTGCCTCATCAGTGCCTTACCTTAAAGATGCAATTGATGTTCTGCCTCAGTGTGAGATGAGAACGCAAGCAGCGCCACATTTCAGCATCAGACGCCCGCCAGTGCTTTATGTATGGTGCGTCTGCAGCCTATTAAATTCCGGGCAATAAGTCTGAAGCTGGGTTTTTTTTTTGCTTGGCATGCTTTGGTTTGGGTTCCAACTCTATTATTTGTTTTAGATGAATGCTGGGGAAATGGACTCATCGTGTTGTCATGTCGATAATGGCTGCCCTTGAGCCCGTGTCTTGAAGTAGTGTTCGGCATCTGAAATGCCTTTCAGGATGGAGTGCCGCTTCTGGATCATAAAACACAGGCAGAGTAGAGAAACTAAACATCGGAGAAGTATCTGTTGGGGTCGACATTTCAATATTTTGTTAAGACGACCTAAATTAGAAAAGCAAACAGTTATAAGTTCTCCGTGGATGTTTGACTGACAGGAGGAGTGGGATAAAGTTCTCTGATGAGCTGCTAACTTTATATTTAGTTCCATGTATAATTTTGTGTGTGTGATTGGAGCGCATCCTCTACTAATAATTTCATTAATGTTGCTGTATGAATTCCAGGAAGAAGTTTCAGAGTTTTCAGGATCGGCGGTTGAGGGTTAATGAGGAAGACGCCTCTTCGCTAAAGAGAGCCAGGACAGATGGAAAGTTCCATGAAGCTTTGCTTGACAGGTGTGAAAATGAGCTCATCAGATAATTACTTCAAACACTTCATTTACATTTTAATATCATCACTCTAACAAAAATGTTCCCGAATGAATGAACAAAGTTTATACGTGAAGGTTTATAATTAAACTGAGCAGTATCCACAAATTTGTGTTGATTTAATTATGCCTCTATCGGTATACACAAATACACAGTGAAATTTGAGGTCATTAAAGGTTGGCCGTTCTTTTAAATTAAATTAATTGAACAGATATTTCCAGACCAGGTATAATCAATCTCTATGTTGATTTAATGAAAAGAATTATAGAAGGATCATTGTAAAAATAATGTAATAATTTATTCTTAAAATAGGTGCAGGTTTTATTTAATAGTGCAAAAAACACTGGAATGTGTCAATAAAAATAATTTAATTTTTGTAGTGTAAAGGTTAAATTCGAAGAAAGATTGTAACCTCTTGTTTTATGTTCCTGCAGAAGAAGCAAGATGAAGGCTGACAGATACTGCAAGTGAAGAAGACCTTTTTAGCCATCACGATTTTTTAGCTTTTGCCACTCACCCACTTTTTTTTTGCTGTTTTTTTTTTTAATAAAATGGCCAAATCAGAATTGTTTGTCTTTATTATTTGCAGCCAGTTGAATTCATTGTGTTGATGACATTTATGAAATGCAGGTGGTCATGTGAGTCTTGTGTGTAAATAATTAACCATCCCTTCACTTTGTTGTAGAGCAACTGTTTGTTAAACCTTTGGATTATGACATGTCCCAATTTTTTTAAATGACTCTGCAGTTTGTTGTTAAGTAAAATGTTTGAGAAGTCAATAAAATGTTCTTGAAATGTAAAATTGGTGAAGGACACTGGGTTTTAATTGGTGCTATGATTGGCATGAGATGACAGAACAAATAAAGTTTCCCCCTCAGGTACCGCCTAACATTTCTGTAAATTTGCCAAACTTAGCCCACATTGAAATATTTTTCAGAGGTAGTACCTGGACAGTCACCCAAAAAAATAAATAATTATAGTTTTAATATTATTTATCAAGTGTGGGCACACAGATAAGAGAGAGAAAATGTTACAGTCAAAACATTTTTCAGGATACAATTACAGAATGTGTTTCAAGGCAAAACAAGATAGTCTTTTCTCCTTCTTTCCTGTGTCATAACTTTGTATTTTGGACATCTACAATAAGTCTCTTGATACAGAAAGGTATTGGGTTTGGAAAAGTTGGCCATGAATGTGAAAATAAATTAACGTCAAATCAAAACCCGACTGACGTTTAACTAAACTGTTTTCAGTACGATTTAAAACACCAACACAACTGTCATTTAGCACAAAAGGAACATGAAGTACAGTCCTCCAGTGGCTGTTCCTGGTTTGTCCACCACTGTAAATATCTATGGGAGTGTATACCCTGCATCAAGATGATCTCATTGTTTTCTCCCAATAGTAACATTTAATTGCTAAATCGATAACTTAATCAAATCTAAAATGATTTGGTAAAGCTGAAAGATGTTTTTATTGGTCTGCCTGTGCCAGGAGAACTCAGTGAAACCAACCACGTGATGTTCACATAAGTTATCATCGCTTCCGCATGGAAGCAACCACTGACTTTGGGGGGGGGGTGATATGTATACATTTATTTATAATTTGGGCCTAGACACTGTTTTAGTAGCAGATGACTGCACAAAACACTAAAATTAATGTTATAAAATTAATAATATGACTTTGGTATAATTTATTTTTGTCCACAAGCTGTTTTATATAATCTTTTACAACTTCCGGTTCTCCCTTGTTATCTGAAAATTAGGTCACTATCACGGGACGTAGCTAGCTTCCGTGTTGGTTTGTATTTACAAACTCGCAGTGGGGAGAGGTGACTCGTCTCAAGATGGGTGTCTGCGACTTTCTTATTTTAGCGGCTTTATTTACCGTTGCGTCGACACAGTTTGTACCACCGGTGAGCTGCCTTAAACCGTAAACATTTTGCTAGTTGACAATATTTTGTTGTGTTGTCTAAGGACCTTGTGTTCACTTTTTTATTTACAGTATACAGAAGACTGTCGGTCAGACATGTATCCACCAAAGGGACCTACGTAAGTAATCCTTATAGAAAAGAACTCACTGGCGCGTTTTGTATATGTCTCAAAGCTGAATTATGGTGCCTTCAGGTGCTCCTCGTAAACCACAACATCAGAAGTCGCAAGGCCACTTTTGTTTTGAAAGACAAAAAACACCCTTTTACATAATGAATGAGAGACAGTAGGAGAGAAAGAGAGAGAAATATGTCCAGTCATTAATGATGTGGATGTTGGATGTTCTGATTTGCATCATTGGGCTTCAGCAGCTGTTTTTTTTACACTTTTGTGAATCAGGTTCAAAGCTGCTGTCAATTGGTACACGGTGGACCTTGACTTACCGCCCAGCAAGAGATGGTCAACTCTGATTACCGAGAAAAAAACAGAAGTGAGAGAGCTGTCAAGTTCTTCAAATAAATCTCTCATAAATCTCGCCTTTTCAAACACAGTCTCTTTCTTTTAAGTTGGTCAGCATGATTCAGGCCATCAGAGACCTGGCTGATGCTTTTGTACCCAGTGGGAGGCTGATAGAGTTGGTTGATATAACACTGGTGAGTGTCATTTGGTCTCTGAGCTGTTGTCTACATAATAACTAACATTTTTTTGATAATCACTAACCGAAGGCTTTCTATCTCATGTTTTATGGCATGCAGCCTCTGATGGCAGACACTCTCCCAGAACCTTTTGGTGATGAAATCAAAGGCATCGCAGCCGCTTCAGGAGTTCCTCTTGGTAAAGAAATAAAAAGATTTTCATCCCTCTATGGTTTTTAATGTCCTAATGACCTCTATGCTGTTTTATAATGTAGGAGAAGTCGTCTTGTTCAACATCTTCTATGAGGTCTTCACTGTGTGCACGTCGGTTGTTGCAGAAGACAATAATGGTGGGTTGTCATCATGTTTCAGGTTGATGGACTAACTAAAAAGAATGCTTCACTTTACTGAAATGATTTGGGCTTTGTCACAGGTAACCTCATTCATGGTAGAAATCTGGATTTTGGATTATTTTTGGGGTAAGAATCACAGTTTTAAATTCAGCATTTCTGACTCATTTGTTAAATGACATCTCATGAGGGATAAATGTTCTCCTTCCCAGTTGGGATATTAAAAACAAGTCATGGATCATTAGTGAGAAGCTGAAGCATCTAGTGGTTAACCTAGACTTCAAGAGAAATAACCAGACTGTCTTCAAGTCAACAAACTTTGTTGGATATGTTGGCATGCTGACCGGCATCAAGCCTGTAAGTCGAACTTAAGATCAACATAACACTACTCAGCATCAGTTGAGACCTGTAGCAGGAATATCAAATGGATATTTATTCCCTCTCCCCCAGCACGCGTTCACCCTGACCATGAATGAGCGCTTCAGCTTAGACGGAGGATACATTGGTGAGTGATGAACTTTTCTTCTCACTACCATTTCCACGGGTGTTCATGACGACGGCTCCTGATAATCTGATCACATGCAGGAATCCTGGAGTGGATTTTAGGGAGCAGAGATGGGATGTGGATGAGCTTTCTCACCCGATCTGTTCTTGAAAATGCAAACAGGTGTGGACAATTGTGAACTGTAACACAAACTGAACGAGTAAAGATATTGCCCACCAATAACAAAACTTGTCACCTTCTTACCAGTTACCAAGAAGCCAAAACTCAGTTGTCTCTGACCAAGCTGCTGGCTCCGGCTTACTTTATCCTTGGAGGCAACCAAACAGGCCAAGGCGCCATCATCACCAGGTCCAGGCTGCTCAGTCTTGACATCTTGGAGTAAGTTGTTCAGAGTTTTAATACCTTTGCTGGTGATAACCATAGCCAGAGACATTATTTGTCAGGGTTGTCCTCTCTGGAACGCCTTGAGTGGCAGTCTTCGTGCAAATGCTCCCTTGAACTCAAGGTCGAACTGACAGGACTTTAATATCTCTCTCCCTGAAATGGTGCTGAGTCCGTTTAGCTTCTGTAGCACAGCTAAAGATGAAGCCACAGAAGCTGATTTATAAAGATTAAGTGAAAAAATCTGTATGAAAACATTTGAGAATAGCCTGTTGTTTTAGGATTGGTTCAATATTACTGTATTCTTCTTCTAGATTTAGATTTAGATCTGGTGCTGATTCGTTTGTGCAAGTAGTTCAAAAGTCAGAATGATGATGCAGTTTTCCTTGTGAGACACATCTTGCTCAACCAGGAACTTTGGTTACAGGTCACCTGATTTTTTTTGCTGCAGATCACACATCACCCATTTAACACAGCTGCGTCTCACATGGTGGGGTTGTTCCCCAATTGTTAAGTAGGCACATGTTGCAAGCAGAGAACAATTTTCACTTTACTGTACAGCGTCCAGACGCTCATGATTAATCAAGCTTGTGTGTGTGTGTGTGTGTGTGTGTGTGTGTGTGTGTCAGGCTGGACTTGAAGCTGGGCCGGTGGTACGTCCTGGAGACAAACTACGATCACTGGAAGGAGCCGTTCTTCCTGGATGATCGCAGAACTCCTGCTATGAAGTGCATGAACAAAACCACACAGCAGGTGAGGACTGATGACACCCACTTCCTGTACACAACTGGATATCTCCAAATATCATTAAAGTTCAATCATGGGAATTTTTTTTCTGCCGTTTTATCAAAGTGGCTTTGTCTCTTCTTTCTCAGAACATCTCACTGAACACCATGTATGACATGCTCTCCACCAAGCCAGTGCTAAACAAGGTATCTTAATAGCATTTGTACTTATTAACTGAAGCTCAGATTAATAACTTAACTGACCCTTTTTCCCCAGCTGACCACATACACAACACTGATGCAGGTGTCCGAGGGAAACCTGGAGTCATACATCCGCGACTGTCCAAACCCCTGCATGCCCTGGTAGCGGTCTGAAATGCACACCAACCCCGAGAAGCAATGAGAGACTATCTCAGCCGATCTCATGACGGTGAACGGTTGTTCGAGCAGCCGGTGGTGTTATTGTGACACGTAGCTGTTTTTTCTTACCAAGCTGGTCGAAGCTTCCCTCATTTTATTTGTACTGAGATTTAACACTTGATGTTGTATTTGCATATTGAGTCTCCCAGTGAAGCTCACTGTGGACCGAGGGATCTCTAAGATGAGCTCCTGCATATCAGTAATTTCTCAAATCGCACCTTGTTGTCAGCACCTTTTTTAGAGTAACATGTCTGAAGTTACTGATTACTGTACTGGTTGCTGAATTGTTTTCCACATTTTATTAAATATAAAAAGTGTACAAATGGGTAGTTATGCTTGTGTGTGAGCTGCTACGAATAAAGCTGTTTTTTTCCATTTATTATTTGAAGATGTAACAATACCAGTACGCCATCAGGGAACGGCATCACTGAGACATCTAACATGATTAACTGCATAATGTACAAAATGTTGACAACACAGAAGGTCCTCTAATTTATTATTTAAAACATACTTAAGTCAACACTTTATTACATGGATCTCAGTGGATATGAACAATAAAGAACAGAACCATATATATTGAGTCAAGTCTCAACTTTGACCCGTGATGGAATGGGGGAAAAAAAAGTCTTCAACCAGGAGAAACGTGTAGAAGTCATTGTCACAGTCAGCCAGGCTACTGCTGAACAGCCATCCCATTCCATTATCTCTTTAGTATGAGGAGTCGAGAGCAGAAAATAACAGCTGCACAGCAGTAAGGCTGGACCGAAACAGAACATTCAAAAACTTCTAACACATTTAGTGGCCCTAAAGATGTCTTTCAGGGTTAGTCGTCAGGAAACAGCAGCAGAGAGAACCAAGTCCCCAGAATACAAAAAAAAAATCACATTGATATTTAGGATTAAAACAAACAGTGAAGTGTTGACTGTGTAGTTTTGTGTAACATGACCAGTATGGGCCTTTTGCTCTTCAAACTATCAGATAAAGAATTAACAAATGAACATCACTAACAGATAGAGTGTCTGAACACTAGTGTCACTAAAAAACAAAAAAACTAAACAGCTGACTTGACTTGTGACATCAGCATAAATCTTCACTCACTCTGGGCGCCAACGGTATCTGAAAAGGACAAAAGAAAACATCATTTACTCTGCAAATGGACCTTTAACCCAAGTACTGATTTAAATAAAACAGCCGTCTGAGCAGATATAAACATTGTGCACGAGGTTTTGTGTTTGGCAGCTATCTGTAACCCATACCTGGTTCCTTCAGTGCGTGTGCGTTCCCCACCAGCCCAGTCAGTGACTCTGTGTTCCCATTGAGGATTTCTACTGACAGATTGTTATTCTGCTGCTCCTCAACTATTCTCTTCTGCAGTTCCTCCTAAAGGTGCGGCAAACATGAAATTATTAGATGTCATCAGAGCAATTCTATTACACACCTTCATTTATATTCGACATTAGATGCAAACGTCACAACGGCGTTCAGCAAACGTGACGTACCTCACACATGACGGTGAGCTGCACTGGTAAATCATCCACCTTCACGTAGTCTTCTTCATCCGACTTCTGACTGGCGTAACCGGAGCCCATCTCCTGCATCAGTAACAATAACTAAGTGAGTGGCGCCAGTAAACGGCGAAGTACCGGCCCAATAAACGAGCATCGTCAGCCCTGGACTCACGTCTAAATTGATCATGACAGGTGAATCCGTGTCCGTGCTGCTCGTGGTGATTGATTCTTTCGGGACGTCTTGACCACCAGGAGCTGTGGAGCCTCCGCCTGAGGCGGGAGGCTCGACCGAAGAACTGCTCCCTTCAGGCCCCTGGAAATCAGCCCCATCGCACTTCTCTACTGTAGAATCAGCCGGTCCGACTGACGCATTCATTTCTGCAAGACAAAAAGGGCGGGGGGAGCTCAAGTGACACCAGATTGTAAGGAAATTCTAGAAACAACCAAGGTTAGACGAATAGGGCCTCACCATCATCACCATCATCACCATCACCCCCATTGTCGTTCTTTGAACTCCTTTGTTCAGTTTTGTTCTCCTGGGTCTCGTCCGTCATCTCCTGAGGTGTGAAAGTCGCTCAAGTCACACTATATTAAATGTGTTGTATAAAGTTATGTCATCAAGTGCAGCTCGTACCTCCAGCTCCACCTGTTTATCGGCAGACGCCTGCAAAGATGTCTGGACGTCAACGGGTCCAGCTTCAAATTCCTCCATTTCCTCCTCCTCGTTCTCATCCTCCCCACTGCCGTAGTTTGTCAGGGCCTGAGTCTCTGCTTTGGAAAGACCTGAAAGAAAGACAGACACACGCAGACAAGACGATGAAAATCACTTCTGAATGCTAGTGGGTCTTTTTCCAAAAATATTTTCACTCACTGATGGACAGAAGTATTCCTTGACCGTTCTCAACGTCCTCTGAAGCTTCACTGCTCCTGCTGTTCTTCCTCTCCGTCTGAAGGTAAAGTTCCTGGGGAGAACTTCCCTCCTTCTCAGCCTCATCTAGGCAGTTTTGCTGTAAATATCTTAAATGACTGACTTTGTCTTCCTCTGCGTAAGCTGGGGAAGGTAATTTTTCAGCAACACTGAGCTTATTTTCCTAAAAATGAAGTAAAAATTAAACACAAAATGTAAGCTCAGTATTACTGAAATTTCATACTTTCATTATTATATTACTGACAACTACAAGAGAACGAAAAATCAATTTACTTTGGGACTGTCACTCGTTTGACTGAGCTGCTTCTTATATTTGTGTTTGGCTGCCAAGGCCTCCCCGGTGCCGTTGTCCAAATCTTGCATGAGCCTAAAGAAGGCCAGTTCGTTGAAGAGGATCTCTGAGATCTCCACCACAAGGTCTTCCCCACAGTCGTTCAGAGTGTGACCCACAAATTTATCAAGAGAGTCCTGGGGAAGAAAAAAAAAAAGAGTGTGGAATGTCAGAGAAGCTGTTCTTCATGTTGTCTCTCTTAAACTTGTTTATCCTGATCTTGAAGAATCGCCTTTGGACATACCTGCAGTATGCCTCCCAGCTGTCTGTGGAAAATGCGGAAAAACGCTTTGCTTTCATCGTTTTGCTGGGTGAGACTAAGAACCATGTGTCGCACAGATGTGAGCAGCTGGGGGGAACACACCTCGCCCATGTTCTCCTAAGAAAACATTACAGAATGATTTAAACTCTTCAGATCTTCTAACTAATTCACCTTTTTTTTTTCAATATCTGTACATTCTCTGCAGAGTAAAAAGCTCATGACTGTCTGACCCTGCAGCTCTCGATTGGTTTTCATACCTTGAGGAAAGGAATGACTTCTGTCATGATGGCTTTGATCTGACGATCCAACTGCTGCGTGTCGATCTGAGGGCAGTGCACGGCCGTGGCGCCCTCTGCTCACACGCGAAAAACAAATTAGAAAATCATTTTGTTCAGAAACTTCACAGCAAAAGGAAAGGAATTCATTGTGTTGCAATGCATGTTTGCAGAAGGTGTGCTCAGGCAGCGTTAAGTCACTCGGTACCTTCCAGCTGGTCAGCAGGAAAAGCAGAAGGATGTTCAGCATTTGAGACTTCCGAGGCACCCACAGCTACAGCGTTGGCGTTGCAGGGGTTAAATTGAGCTTTAAGCTTCATGCGCTCATACTCCCTAATCCTGGCCAAAGCCTTGTCTAAATGAATCACTGTGTTTCCTATCGGAGCAGCAAAGAAAAGGGAAGCAGGGGGGGGGGGGGTGAAAAAGGAGACAGGAACAGGAATCCCAAAAAGCTCAAAATCAATGAAGCGAGAGAGAAGCCTGCAGTGGATACAGATACATCTGTAAACAGGTTTACACTGCAGGACCCAGCTCAGTATGCCAGCCACACTCCTAACATGTCAGTGAAGGTCCCAAAATGCCCAAGTATATTTCCACTAGAAAACCACTCTTTTCTTAAAAGCAATATTTCGTAGTTCCACCCCATATTGATCCTGATGTGCAGCTTGATTGTTTACCAAGACATGCCCAAAGAGTTCTTGCTAAGGAAAAGAGGGAATCGGGCATCTCAGCTAGAGCGTTTAAGGTCATAAGTAAGAGTGTTAATGACCTGCAAAACAGCCACACAGTTATATAAGCATCTATAAGCCCAACTGTCCAATAGAAACTGTACCCAGGTCATCGCTGGCAAATGGTTCCAGGTTGGAGGAAGTTGAGACGGTGCTGTCATCGTCCACAGATTCTTCATCATCCCTTATCTTTTTCCCAGCATGCATTGGGTTCATGCTTTTCTCCACCTCCTAAAAAAAAAAAAAAAAAAAAGGCAAACTGTTGTGATTTCTCCTACGCCAAAAGTTTTTTTAGCCCTAATAATTTGGATTATGGAAGAACGGATGATGAATCACGACAGACCCACAGCCTAATATCGACTTGAAAATCACAGAGGTTGCAAACATTTCATCAATCATTGTTGAACGAAGACATTATGTGCAGGCGACAGGCCTCGCTTCCAATCAGCACAACCCTGGAGACCTGAACCCAGAACAAAGAGCATCATGCAGAGATGTGGTTTTGCTTTTTTTTTTTTTCTTTAAAGATATCTGAAGTCGTTCTGTGAAGTTAATTCAAAGACAATGAAGATGGGTGGAAGGGAAAGTGAAACCACAGAATGAAGAGGAATATGGATGAATTAAAAAAGACAATGTAGGCAAGGTTGAAAGGCAGCCTGAGAAACTAATGGACGATGTACTGAAATCGGGAAGAGAAAGCAAGGAAAAAGTGACAAAAAAAAAAAAAAGAGGGGGGGGGACAGAATAACAGGGTCAAACTGACAGACTGAGGCTGGTAAAAAAGATCAGAAATATGAGAATGCCATGCTAGAGAGCAATAAAGGGTTTCATACTGCGTCGCTGGTGGCTCGGCTCTCGCTGGGTGTGAGTTCGGACTGGGAGCCTGTGGCCCACGCTGCAGCGCCAAGGGGGGGCAGCAGGTCCTCCGCGGCTCGTTTCTCCGCCAGGTGCCTGGTCACTATTTCCTGGAAGAAACATGAGGAACGACTCGTGTAATCATGAAAAGCTCTCAAGGGGACTTTGTATCTATACAGTAATTCCTCATTAGTCTGGGTTAATGCGTTCCAGGACCACCTGTGAAAAACACAATTCTGTGATCTAGTGATGATTTATTTTATTATTAACGGTAATTTAAACGTTTATCAACCCTTCCCACACTCTTACAGAAAATCAGAATCAGCAGAATTCTATGTAAAACTGTCCTGACCTCAAAACAATACAGAAACACACACACTGTGTTACACGGGATGAATTGGCCTGACTGTCTTGTAATAATTGGCATACGAGATTTATCGATACCACATCAAAACAGCAGGTGAGCTTTCGTGCAAGGTCAATCAGTAAGCAGTTATGTCTTGATTCTTGCCTGTAAGGAATACAGAGCCCTCTGCCGCAAATAGTCGGTGTGGAGCAGCTGCAGCTCGTGGAAGAGCTCAATGAGGAAGTGTGGACGGGACTCGTTCTGGGATATCAAAGTAGCCACCTCAGAGTAGATGGTCTCCCTCAGCGCCTCGAACAGCGAGAAGTCACTGCTTGCATCTACAGGTTCAAGATTTGACAGTACAGAGATCTCATCCATTAATTAAAAAAAAAAAGTGTAAAGCTCTTATATCTTGAAGAGATGGTTTAGCTTGAGACAAACTGAACATGCATGAAATGCTGAGGTAACTCAATCAAGTCAAATAATGGGTTTGGATTTGTCAGTTTACCTGGTGCTTCTGTGCATGCAATTCTGTTAGAGAGGAAGGGTGTTCTCCAAGCATATGCTGTGAGTGAGATATATTCAATTGACAAAAAAATAAATGAACCAGAACTTAAAAGAACACATGGCATCGAGACAAACTTGCAAAGAAAAGTATATCAAAAAGACAACCAAAGTTTGACAAGCCTAAAGCAGATATATGTATACGAAATATAATAATAAAGACCACAGGCACAAGAAGTGAGGTGGGTGAGTAAATTTCACTACAACAGAGGAGTTCCTTACCAGAGGAGAGGTCATTTTGCTTGTTCCCAAGCTTAGACTTGCTGTCCAGTTTCTCTCGGGTGAGCTTGTCCAGCAGACTCTTATTCTGATCCTTCTGCCGAGACGAAGGCGCCCTCTCCTGGGCGAAGTCAGTAGTACTACTCACACTGTCACTCTCCTGGCCTGAGGAAAACAACACACACACACAAGAAAGAATAAGACAACTGAGTCTTATAAAAATTTGTTCACGGCAAAAAATCAACAAGGTTTGACTCCATTTTTTTACCTTCAAAGTTCCTGTTATGTCCTTTGCCTCTCTTGCGATGACTCTTTGAATTTGGCGTCTTGCTTCGAGTAGCCAGGTTGGCTTGTGCAGAAGCCTTGCAACCGGCCTTGTAGGTCTTTGTGATGGTTGTGGAATCAACGGGATCAGGCATGCTGCTCAGGCTTTCCTGCGACGCCCTGTCAAACTGCTGAGGTCGATGGTGGTGGCTGGCAAAAGTGGGCGTGGAGGGGGGAGACTGTTGGAGCACCGTGTTAGATGGATAACGGTGGAAGGCGTTGTTTGCATAGTAGGTGTTTGACCAGTCAGTCAGCCTAAAAGAGTCACGTGGAAAATGACTATAAACAATAAAGTTTGCACAAATAGATCAAACCATCTTTTAAAGTAAGGGTGACGGACGTACCCCCTCTCTATGTTGGGGTTGACAGGAGAGCGCTGGAGTGGAGGAGGGAAACTCATGTACTCTGTTTTCATTGAAGTGTTGGGGTCTAAATGCTGCTTCTGGTGTTCAGGGGACACCTGACCTGCTGCACCCTGAGGGAACTCCCCCAAGGAACCAGGAATGAGTGGATACAACTGAAAGCCTGCAGAGTGAAAGAAAGGATAAAATAACTTGAAACATTTTTCAAAATGTCCCAATTTTATTTCCAGGAATGTCAAACTGAATGACTCAAAAATTGTTAAGATGGTATTTCAGACTGGGTATATCAGATAATAACCAAAAACCGTATCATGCATAATATTCTGTTTTAAATTTCAATCTAATAAATATGCAAGACATACTCGGAGGGATTGTCGGTATGGCAGCAGCCGGCATGCCATTGGCTAGAGAATGCTGAGTGGAAGGGAAAGGTCGAAAGGTGCCGGGAGAAGCTGAAGGACTGGGGCTGGATTCCCGGCCGGAGCCCTGCTTCTGTCTTTGCCATCCTGTTGTTGAGGACACATGCGGCTGACGTTGCTGCTGCTGCTGCTGCTGGCGAAGGAGGTCATTCAGGACTTGCTTCAGTCTAAATAAAAGGAGGAAGAGTTTAGAAAAATATTTACAAAAATGATTAACCAATAGAAATAAAGTAGTGAAGTATTAATTTCACCTTTGCACGTTGCTTTGCTGCCAAGCCAGTTGGGTGTAACACTGGTTGAGCTGATGCATGACGAGCTGGATCTGTGGTGAAGACAGAGTGTTGGGTAGCATGTGGTACTGGCCTGTTAGCAGGGTTTGTAGCATATAGGACAGGGTCTGGAGAAGAAGATAATAGAGATTTTATTTGGATAATTCTACCTAACACACTCTGGAAAAGGACGGGATAGAAGGCTACGAGCAGAGAACAGAGATCGGTTTGGAAATTCTTCTATGATTTAAAGTGCAGTTTTGTGTCAACTATCAAGGTCACTGTCTGCACGTTTCCATGCGTTACTTCAGCGGACAAACCTGTTGGTCCTGCAGGAGCGTCTGACTCATGCTGGTACTGAAGTCGAGCTGTCTCTGCAGATGTCTGATCTGCTCCTGCCATTGACATGATACCTCTGCGAAGGAGAGCTCAGAGGCCCAGCGCAGGTTCTCTTGCCGCCGCGTGCCGCCATGCTGACTCTGGTTCAAACCTCTGGGCTGCTGCTGCTGCTGCGTCTTACTGTTGTTATGAAAACATGGACTTCCACTGACGCTATTTGGATATATATCCCGAGGCTTTGAGTTTCTAAGGAGAAGAGAAAAGACAGTGTGTTATTTAAAGAAGACAATCTGTAAAATATCATTCCTCCTGCCTCCAGACCATCTGACCTTCCATGATTCTTCCTGTTACTGTAGGAGGACTGGTTCCTGCTGGATGAGTAGATTTGGATATCATCATCAGAACTGCTCTCTGCACATTCATCACGCTCCTCTTCCTCTTCTGTACCCATCTCTGACTGATATACATATTCATTATCATCATTGAGTTGGCAGGGAGAGGAGCCCCATGTGGCCATTGTCCTAATAACACCAGAAAAACGATATAAAATAATGATTAGTTATTAGATCTAATAATCTTCTGTTCTACTAATAAATTATTTGAAATAACTAATAGCTGACTTCAATCTTAGATTTGGTGAAATAAATGCATTTCTTTACCTTTCATCTGTACTGACAGGCAGTGAGGGTGGAGCAAGGCCTTCTGGGTCAGCAGCGTGCCGAGGAGAGTCACTGACGCCGCTACACCTCTGGTGTTCAGCCATTAAGAACTCCAGGTGTTTCCTACGCTGCCGCAGTTCTTCCCGTAAAATCTGGTGGTGGCGCAAATCAGACCAAAGCTGCTGAAAAAACCCAAAACAGAGATGAACACAACATTTTACCTGCAGTGTTGCAAAACGACA
This sequence comes from Antennarius striatus, assembly GCF_040054535.1. NCBI lineage: Eukaryota > Metazoa > Chordata > Actinopteri > Lophiiformes > Antennariidae > Antennarius > Antennarius striatus. Next base: position 4,012,841 of record NC_090783.1, read on the forward strand.
GCACAGCTCCTGCTTCAGTTTGTGACCAGCGGTACCCTAGGGTCGCCATATTTGAAAGATGGAGTTACCCCATTATCAGTGACTGAAGACGCAGCGACTTCTGGATCAGGGGTTTTTTGCACAGCCGAGTTCGTTTTAGGTCCAGATGAAGAGGATGTTACCGGGGTAGAAACGACTGCAGTCGGAGCCTTTCTCAGCAAACCCGGCTGACTCGCTGAGCTTGACTGAGATGACTGTAAAAAGAGAAGGAAAAAAATTATTGTGAGTTTTCCAGTTTATTTTATCTGCTTTTGAAAAATGTTTGGTAAGAGTTGATGTTTATATAAACTGGTGTATGTGTGCATGTGTGTGTAAAAAGACCTGCATGTCAATGCTGGGCCACGCCTGCTGACTCTTCTTCTGACACTGTTCAAAGAGTTGTTTCAGTTCTTCCATCTGATAATGTAATATCTCTTGATACATCTTCTCTCTGTGTTTTGACACAATTCAAATTAATCCAGTCCAACATGGAGACAAAATGCCAATAAACAGTAGATGGAATGTTTTGGACAGCCTTCAGTATTCTTTTACAGATTGTACCTGGTTTGGAAGGAGCTGCGATCTCTGGGATTCTGTTTAGATCCAGGTCTCAACAATCCAGGCCAGACAAGTCTGGCATTATTTGGTTGTTGGTGTAAAGCTTCATCTTCATTAGTTGTTGTGTCATCTGTGTCAGTCTAGATACACACAGAAACACAGAGTGTACAGTGTTAAGATCAATCCTGGGTCAGTTGTATGCTAAGCAATTGAAACATCTCAGAGAACTTTTGCTCCTCTTTACAGAGTTTTGCAGAAGATTCCATCGTCTGCCTCACCTGAATCATGGCCGCCAGCTCTTGCAGCCGTTGGAGTTTCTTCATCCTGATCTGCTTGCGATCCTTTGGGACAAAGATTCCCTCCTTCCCCAGGCTGCTTCTTCGACTGGACCCCGATACCTCACTGTCTGGAGCCACAGCCCGTGCCCGTTCATCATTATCCTGACCATCTTCATCCTCATCATCACCCTTCAACTCATTATAGGGAATGTCCCTATTGAAATGGCATCCTAAATGAGAGGGGAAAAAAAGGTTTGGTTACAGATTTAAGATTTTGTTCAATCTCAATGTTTAAACAAGTGCATTTCACCAAACTTGACAATAATGAGAATTCACCAATCGACAGTTTGACGGTGTGAATTTATCAATACAACCTGACTAAAGACAGAGTTCAAACATATACAACTGACCATCAAATGGAAAGATAGCATATGGTTATGGATAGAAAGCGACTTATTAAACAATCTTTACACCACCTATCTACCTTTAAGGACAAAATACACACCAAATCCCAGAATACCTTCAGCTACAACACAGAGCTGAGTTGCGTGTGAGTGTTAATACCTATGGTTGAAGGCATGTTGATGCTGAAGAGGTTTGCAGCTGACCGGTTGTTGATCTCACACTTGGTGTTGAGTCTGCCATCTCGGTTGTTGGTGGCACTCGTCCCGGCACCACGTCCATTGGTCAAAGTGTTCAAGTCCACCCAGTTCCCACTGCGTGGCGTGTTTCTGATGTGGTAACATGGAGTGATTGTTTACATCACAACACCTAGTAGAATTTAACTTTATACTAAATACATGAGACCACACTTTAAGCCCAACAACGATACACCCTGCCCTAATATTTGCATTAATTCAGTATAGTTTAAAGCTCTTTATGATGTCAGGCTGCAACCGAAGATGTATTAATTTATTGAGAATTTAATCTTTTAAGAAATACAAATATATTAAAAGATATTAACAAAAATCCTAACTTGTTATTTATCAAAACACACCTGATGTTTGTAACAAGAGGTCGGTTCTCCTGCTCGGAGTCAAACACTGCCTCAAACATAGAACTGTCCTCTGTTTCGTCCTCTTCCTCCTCCTCCTCGTCATCATCTTCTTTCACATTCTCATTGACTGCGTCTACCATCATGTCAGAAGTCTGCTCGTAGTACTGAACCAACTCCCTCAACTCATTCAGACGCTTGTGGACCTCCTTCAGCTTCCTGTTGGAGTACAAAGAGAAACTGTGTGACTGAAATGCAAATGTATGTACCACGGTTAATATTTAAAGAGGTTACATGAGACGCAAGGATAACGTCTTCACAATTCCTCTCTCCTATAGCGGGACATATAGAGACATCTACAGAAATGCACTCTTGTAAATGGTGGAAGTTGAGTGTCTCAACTGACGTTTGTCTACACAAAGACGCATTGTTGATTTTGTGGACCATCGCTCCACCATCCCTCTATGTCATGTCATAGCCTGGGGCTGACACCTGACCTGTTTGTCCAACTGTGTGTGTTTGTGTGTCGACCTGAGCTTGTCTGTGGAATTGGAGCTGTCCTGGTGTTGTGTGAGTGAAGGATGGAAGGACGAAGAAGCTGAAGCCCCATTGGAGGAAATAGCAGATGGACAATCTGAAGATCCTCCCATATTGAGACTGCACTGTGTTGACAAGCCACGACCTGAAAGGAACCACAAGCAACTCAACTAGATCGTACGATGGGAAATGTGAGAAGACCATAGAAGATGTTTATTGTAAATAAGGGTACCTGTGTTGTTATTGAGTGTCTGGTCTCTGAGCATATGCAGCTCCTGCAGGATCTTATCCATGGTTTGTTTTTTATCTTGGAGCTCTTGAAGCTTTGTTAGTTTGGCGTTAGCAGCCGTCGCTCCTGTGTCCAAGCCAGAGTGGGGCCCAGAAGCAGAATGGAGGACAGGCCTGTGATGAGGTGGACCAGCAGACTGTGTAGCCCTAGGCCAGCAAACCTCTCTGGAGAGGGAAAGGCTTTCTGCCTGACGACGGTTGTCAGGCACTGTTTTGCTCTATAAGGTATAAATAACAGAAAATTTGAATTCATAAACATTTTAGCCACATTTTTTGTTTAAAAGTGTTTATTAAGTCTGTCAGAGAAGAGGTAGTCTAGTCACAAATATGTCAACATGGAAGATTATAGTCTCTCCATCAGACTGCTTCATATATGCTTTATATATATACTGTGACGTAATTCTGTGACTGTCATGTAGAATTATTTAGAAAATGCTTTACATGAGTCAAAAGACTATGTCCTGTTCAATACAGGATGACATAATGAAGGAATTAAAAGTTGCTTATTCTACTTTACCCGAGAGTCATGCAGTTGATTGTGGAAACGCTGTATCAATTCATTCAACTCTTCGTTCAGTTCTGATGTGATGCTGAGGCCTGAAACGCTGCCTGTGGTTTCTGTAACAACTAATGACAGAAAAGAATGTCAGAACAGTTGTACAAAGGAAAGTGTCGTTGTTAATCATTAAAAAGGACCTCAAGTGCCTGAAAGTACTGAAATATTCTTCCATGGGATCAGCCTCTCTAATTACATTGTAATTACTAAAAATGATTCATTTTCTACACCAAAAACAACCAGTCAGCACTTGATAGTGTGTGGACCTATAACTGATATGTCAGTGTGCATCTCACCATTGTCTTCAATCACAGCAAGTGCCTGTTCCGCACTGTTCTGCATGGCCATCAGCGCTTCCTGCCGGCCCTGCAGGGCCCTGAGCTGCTCCTGCTGCTCCAGCATCTTCTTCAGGAGCTCGTGCTGCTTACGCAAGTTCTCTAGCTCCTCCCTCTGGTCAGCATGCATCGTCTCTGGCCTGTCTCCCTACAAAATAAAAGACAAACTTGAATTACTGTATGCTAAATAATGATAGCATCATTAAGGACAGAAAGTGGGACATGGTTGGAAAACGGAACACTCAAACATGCACACCATTGCATTTGAGGCATCTAAAGCACGGACCTCAGTGTTAAGGGAGGGGCCCTCTTGGAGTGAGCCTGAGACCCTCACAGGATGCAGGACCACGACACCATCATCATCATCTTCATTTTCCTGTGTCTGAAGAGACAGACAGAGCAGAACAGTGACTTACTGTATAACCAACTTGATAGGAATACTATTACCGTATTTTCCGCACTATAAGGCGCACCTAAAAGCCTAAAATTTTCTCATAAACGCGTAGTGCGCCTTATAATCCCGTGCGTTTTATATATGGATTAATATTCATTTTAATATTGGTTAAAAACTGGCATAAAGGTGAATGAAAGACCCTCAAAGCTGAACTTCCAGCCTTTTCTAAAATTTCAAGAGCACAGTCACTGCTAGACAAAGGTGTCTGATGTGCTGCAATTGATTTACAAATGTAGTTGATAGCTCTGGGCGAGCCGGCGGAGGGGCGCATTCAGGCTTGTGTATTCTGTCTGCAGCGACGTGCTGTGAGATTCACGGCGGTGAGACACCAACGTTAAAGTCAGTTCTAGGAGTAAAACAGCGCCATATTTGCCAGTAAATTAGCAGCCTGACATTAAAAACTAGTTTAAAAATTGTTTAGGAAACACAGCAGCAAATAGCTGCACCTCACCTCTGACTGGACTACCGATCGATCGAAACAATATTTAATTAATAAACAAAGACGAACGTCGAAGCTTAAGTATCTGCTTCAAACTTCAGATCAGGAAATAATCCGCTCTGTTCGCACTGACTGCACTCATAATGAATTTAACCGGTTTTTAATGTCAGGTTTTTTAATATGCGTGTTGACTTCTTTCTAAGGCCCCGTCCATACGATGACAGATTTTTTCAAAAACGGAACTTTTTTAAAACGCATTGAAAACGATTCGCGTCCACAGGATGGTGTTTTTAAAATAATCTCCGTCCACACTCCATCCAACTCGAAGACGGCTATAAGCGTGCCAAACCATGTGGTAGCAGTATTGAGTCAAATTTTATCCAATAAGACTCCTCCGTGTTTTGTTGTCACAACACACGGGCCCATAAATATGACGTCACAGCGGTTTTCGTCGCAGGCAAGACGTCAGCGTTTTTAAAAAGTCGCGGATACACCGTCCACACGACAACGCAGACCCAGCGTTTTTAAAAGGTTGCGTTTTCGTTCCAGATATCTGCGTTGTAGTGTGGACAGAAGGCGTAAACGCAACAAAAAAGTTGCGTTTTTAAAATATCCGTTATCGTGTGGACGGGGCCTAAGATGGCAAAGTGATCAAGTGATCAGGTTTCCTTGATGAGGCTCAGAATGGCTTATTGACATAACAATAGGGGCCATTCAAAGGTAGTCAGGAAGTCATGAATGCAATCATGACTGTCTGAGCAGCGCGGCTCTATCTAGTGGACGGATTGCACAACTACAGCCGCTGCAGTTTATCAAATAAATTGTATTTATTTTCTATTGTGTGCGCCTTATTATCCGGTGCGCCTTATATGAAATAAATTATAAAACAAATTATTGAGGGTGCGCCTTATAGTGCGGAAAATACTGTACGTATTTCAAAGATCTTTAAGACAAAATTATTTCACACACACACACACACACACACACACAAAACTTACTTCCACAGCAACACAAGATACCACACCACTAAGTGTCCAGATTATAACATCACATAAAACACAAACTGACTGTTTAAAATAATAATAAAATGATAAATGTCCGTTTATAACACACTACCGAGAGGAAATCCGATTATGAATTAGATACCAAACAAGTTTTACATATGAAATTGTTGGCTTTCGTCTAAAATTATGAGTAAAGCATTCTGAAAGAGATGGAGAAACAAACGTTAAACTGACCAGCATTTTCTGTAGGAACCGTAAGTAGGACTTCTCCTGCTCCTTGAGGTGGTCGATGAGCTCGGAGAGGCGCTCCACGTTTGCCGACACATCGTTCTTCTCCACCAGGTCATCCCGCATGGAGCTGGCCTTACTGATGTACTCCCGGATCTGTACCAGTTTGCTCACCACCTGAACATACAAAGACAGGATAGGAGAGTGGGTTTGTGGTGTGGGATTCCAAGAAGTAAATGAAAATGAAAAATGAAACTGAAGCAAGGAATGGTGGGCGAGCATCTGTAGCAACGACTCAGACTGGGCAAAATAAGGTCAGTAAAGGGGTTGGGCTTGAATACTCACTGGGCACCAGGGGTGGCATATTTAGAAATTGCCCTAAATACAGCCTAGTTTCAGCTACACCAGTTCTTTCTCACTTTCATCCTGTGCAGTGAGACACTGACAATGCCTATTGAACTAAACTAGAAAAAAGATTTATTTGGCTTCTTTTTGTTTGTAAGTGTTGAGGAGGAAGGAAAATGTTGACATGGAACTGTATTTTTATATTCCTTCAAAAAGGTGTCAAAAGCAGACAAGTTTACTGGCTGCACATTTAAATTCCTCCATTTATCCAACCATTTTCATACACTCACTAATGGGCAGTGGCTCAGTCCACTGGGTTTTGGGCTTGGGACAGGACTATTGTCGGTTTTTGTGGGCAAAAACATTTGGAACCCTTAAATTCCTCCAAATAACATCTTATCTTTCTCAGAAACATTGTTCATTAAATCTGTGACATATTTCTGTGTCTCCTCTCCCTATAATTTGGGTGCTTTAGACAGGACAAATCAATTGTATGTTAATAAAAATGTTCCTGTTGTTTGACTTTGCTCATTGACCCAATTTCTACAAGATAATGTATTTCTTTCAACATTAGTGCCATGGTTCTAGATGTATCATGCTGTTTGTTAATCACCTTACTTCAAATTGGACCGTCTTGACAAAAACCAAATAGCTTGGTATGACATTTTGTGAAAACATCTCCAGAGGTGAGCATCTTCACCAGATACCATATCTAATGAATTGTCAAGAAACATGAAATTCAAGATAATCTGATATTTAAATTCTGAAAGAATTTCTATAAAGGTTTTCAAGGCGCATTTTTGGGACCCCAATGGGTTTACAGGAATCTCCAGGCAAAAGCAGATTTTTTCCCCCATAATAATTCCAGATATATTTAAGTACCACAACAAACAAATGGAACAACTTTAGAGGTGGATTCCATATTTTTTCAATAACAATGTAATTCATAGGGTGTGGACAAACTCCAGATCAAAATACCACACTTTTAAATTGAAGCACTCTGACAACCACCACCCCCAGAATAAACTGTGTGCTGGCCACTAATTTTGAATCATTCAGTACAGCAACAAAACATAAGACATTACCTGGCTGCTGTCCATTCTGGGCTCTCTCCTTGCATACTCTCTGTGCCTTACAGATCCTCTCTCAGTTTCACCACATACAAGCACTGGGGGATCATTAGTAGAAACCAAAGGGGCTGACATATCCCTTAGTCCTGGGCTCTGCTTCTTTGTTTCCTTGGTGACAGCTGGTGTCACTGGGGCAGAAGAGGATGGAATGACCAGCTCCTTGCTTTTATTAGTGTTTACATGCAGAGGTAGGAAGTTGTAGGGCTTTTTGTTTTCTCCTGGTAACTGTCGCTGGTTGTTGGCAGCTGTGACACGTCCCTGGGAGTCACTGCCAATGCTCCTCTGAATAGGAGATGAATACACAGCACAAGTCAGACATATTCTTTCAAAAACTAAAATACAGCAGCCTAAGTGTTCAGGTTTTATTTAAGATGCTTCCAATTAAAAGCTTTATATCTCCACATAGGCTGCATCAATTGCAATTATCAAATAGTGGTAGATTAACGCCATACAAACACTGCTCTTGCTTTATTCATACAAAAGCCTTTTGTATGACTCCAGCTTGGTCTATCACATTTTAGAAAAGTACATGTTTTCATGCATGCACAACAATTCTGGTACCATCTGTTCCGTGAAAAATCAATGACAAACATTTTTACCAAAAAAAGAAAAATATTCGACACGAAAACATTCAATACTAGTATATTTGTGATAAGACAATACAATAGCAACAACAAAAAATCATGTTCTGATATAGAACAGCAGCTTTATACCTCGTCCGTATCTGTGAAATTGATTCTCTGACGGAGTTTGTCCAGCTCTGCCTGGTCTGGAACAGACATCTGGGTACTGTACTTGACGTGGGGAAAGGAATGAGGAGTGCGTGCTCTCCTGCGCCCAGCGCCAGGTGTGGACTCTGGCGAAATGTCATTAGTCAAACGGCTTTCCACCTCAGCTGAGAGCTTCTTCTTATTCTTATCAGAGGATCGATTGGCTTTTTTCTGCTGTACTCCCCAGTCCTGATCAACAGCAAAAACATGGTCACTGTTAACTTGTACACACTTCCTTTTATTAATTCTTAAGATATTGTAATCCATACATATGTTACAGATACATGTACACACCCACACAAACATAACATAAAACAAATCAGTAAGCCACCGTAGTGACAAAATGTCCAAAAAAAACAACCTCCAAAAATGTTTTTATCACATATTTTGAAACTGCTTCTTTTGCCCATCTAACATGCCAAATAAAGACTTTGTTTACTAAAACTTATGGAAAAAAGAAGGTAATCCTCTAAAAGAATGTATAATATTATGTCAGGAATCTACATGATTAAACTGTAATGAAGAGAACAGGCTATGTCAGTTTTTGACTCTACCAGAACGGGCCTTTACCATGTTGTTGAGTCTGTCCGTCAGACTGCCATTGGTTACGGTCCAATTGTGCAGATCATCTGTGCCGTCTTCAAAAGGAGTGCCTCCAGTTGCCATGTCACCCACTTACAGCTTGCTGGAACCCACAACAGAACACAAACTTGTTAACACACAGGAACCAATACATAACCAATCCTCTACCCAAACCTGCGTTAAAAACTTGCTGGAAAAAGACGGATTCTTTTCCAGGAAAAAATGATCCGAAGAAATCTTATTCATAATCAACAACAATAAAGTCCAAACAACCCGAGTGATTTAGCTTAGGTGTTTCACGTTTGTCACAGTCGGCTAACGTTCACCTTTGTTAGTCTGTAAAGACGAAGATAAGTTCGATAATCGCATAGAATTAGATCTAAGCTAACAGCAAAGTTGGACATTAATAACGCGTTGCTAACATTACAGTTCGAACCGGCGACGACTATGAACGCCAACGTTAGGCGACATAAGCAGGCATAGGAATCCAACTATGGCGGCTAGCAGTAACACCAAGGACTATAGTGCGTCATTTCTTACCGATAGCCCTCAACTTTAGCGAACGGTAACATTCCAGTCAAGTCAAACGTGTTGCACGTAGGCTACCAAGCTGACAATTTATCTGATACGTCAGTGATCCTATCTGTCGTTGGTTTTAGATTTCTAGCCCGCTCCGTTTCCCGGGGAAAACAATAAAACATTCCCTCCACCGTGCAGCGAGTTAGCGCGATCTTCTGTTAATAGTGGACGTTAATGTTAGCTAGTTAATGTTAGGTGTCAACGTTAGCTTCAAAGGCAAACAGAGCAATCAGAATTTACACCAAACGTCAAGTTAGCTTCAACAAAACCGATCCATTTCTGTTCTTTCTTAAGTTTGCTAGCCGGACATTTTTGACCTCTTATCTTCCTACGATCACAATGGCAACCCCCATTAAACCTGGGGGGTTGGGATGACAAATACCACAACACTTTAGCGTCTAAAATACAAAAATATACACATGTATATACAATATGACTTTGCGCTAACGATTCAAATGTTGCCACGATTACCGGGGGGATAGATAACACTACTTAGGTTACTAATAACTGCTCAACACGGAGAAAAAAACTTTACACAATTACTCTCAGAACTACACGTCTGAGGAGAAAAATGTGTAAACCGAGTCATAGAACTTAGTTTTAGTTAACCTCTCATGAATAACTAGCTATAAAGCAGCGTAAGCTAAAACTACACGAAGCAATACAACATATTCTCCTTCTAGTCGTGATTTAAAACTGTATTTCCAGAGTTAGCTTACAATTTAAGATTGGGAACACTGATGTTACCATTCAGAGTCAAAGCAGAGATATTGTCGTTGTCCAGGTCTTTACCCTATCCTTTTAACACATTTTCATGGAGTCGGATAAAAGTCATTTCATTATTTTTTTTTTAAAAAATCGTCCCAAAACGCAGCTAGTCATAGATGTTATCCTCGCCTGATAGCGTCGTCAACCGTCGAGCACTACCGAACAGCAGGTAGCAGAACACATTAGCCACAAACTAGCTTAGGTCTGAGTTAACCACCGGAAGTGTACGTAGTATTTGTGCGGGAACAACGACAACAGAGGTGGTCGGTAGTTGTAGTTCGCTAACAGGGTCAAATTGGACGTAATACAACGACAAAGTGGGCGGCATATGTTAATATCTATTTATATTATTTAAGTATTTATGTTGACACCCCCCCCCCCTGCTGCCACGATCGCACAAATTTCCCCACTGTGGGACAACAATAAAGGATTATAATTATTTCCTAAACAAAGACTGACCAGTGACCTTATTCATAGATTATTTTATATTTCTGCCTCCTGGTACTTCAGACAATACCTAACAGCAATGTAGCCCTCAGCAGCCAATTATTTTAAAAAAATATGTCCACTTGCTGATAGATGAAAGTGGGTATGGTTATGCAACACTTTACTCATGACTCAAGATCCCTATGACCAATGCTGATTACACGTAAAGAAGATATCCCATGCTATTGCCTGACTTTTTTAGTATTGTTTTTAAGTAAAATCTAATTCATAAAATGCAATAACTAAGGCAAGAACTGTACCTGATGAATATTTTCATATTTTGTGTTGCAAACAGTATGACAATACAAATTGGACAAAATTGAGACCTTAAAAACGGGTGCATGAAAATAGTTGGTCACTGTAGTACTATGCCAATGAACCTTGCTGGATCGCTACACTCCTGGGTTCAAAGAAAAAAAACACTGCTTCACAAATAATCCCAGTAATAACCAGTCAATAATGCCTTTCATGTCAATAATAAGCATCCATGATTTACCACTAATGTGGTACCCAGGAGCTAATTGAATACACCTCTAGTTAAAAAGCAGCCTATGAATTCTGGGACATTTTTATTACTCCCAGTCTTATTTTTTCATTTGCATTTTTCTTCTTTCCACTGTTCCAAATGACATATGATCTATTTCAGTTTCCTGTTAAACATATTAATAATGTCAATAACTGATTTAATTAAATTACGGCTTCCCAATAAGGCAAAAAGTGTCAACCTGTGCAAAATTGTATGCCAAGTTCACAAAAAATGCAGCTGTTTTCTCACAAAATTATAATCTATAGTTTCTTAATCAAGCCTATTTTTAGTTAAGGGGACTCAAAACATTTTACTATGATGTTAAACAGATTATCTCCCATTTAATTTATCCATCTTACATTCAATATTCATATGAAAATTTTATGATACTTTTAAATTTAAAAATTTAAGCCTCTAAAACACAGCACACGAACATTTCAAAGGTGATTATCAAAGTGAACATTTCAAAGTGAACGTGGACAAAGCATACTGTATTATCATATCCCCTCATGTATTGCTATAAATTCCCATTGGTCTGACAGAAGATACTGACCTGACAAGTCGTAACCCCTCCTCTCCAGCAGGTGGCAGTACACACTCAAACATCACTGATGTAAATCTTATCCCTGACACAGGAAGTGCAACTTCGTTTGCCGGAAATCGTATTATATTCGTTCGCAGTTCTTTTGACGAAGTGTAAGGTTGTGGACAAGTACACCGGGTCTAACGCAAGATTGTAAAACTATAATGAAGAAAACATAGCTAAGTGTGTTTAACACACCATTAATCGTCGTCGACTACCTAATATTTCGACTGCACGTTTTTTTTGTCTCCACACTGAGTGAGTTGTGCATTGGTGATCGTTCGCCATTTAGCCTCCAAAGCTAAGGTAGGCAAGATAGCGAAAGAAGCTAGCAACAATTTTCCTACAAGTGTCTGTCTACAGGCAAGTGATTTTTTTTTAATCACATCACTAGAAATTTTTGATACTTTTGCTGTAACTCAACGAAATAATGGGATCCTCCAAAAAGCACAAGGAAAAAGGCCGTGATAAGGACAATGAAGATCGTCGTCGCGAACACAAGAAACATCGCCACAGGGACCGGGATGCTTCGGATCGGGATAGCACTCGAGATAAAGAGAAACGAAAACGGTCCAGATCCAGGGATAGAAGTGGACGTGAGAGCCGTAGCAAAGCTGAAAGAAGCAGCGGAGAGCCACGAGTGAAAAAGGAAAAAGTCGACGTCGGATACGATGAAAGCAACACAGACACGGCACCCCAGTCTGCCAGCGGAGATGCTTCTCTCAGCATTGAGGAAACGAATAAACTCAGAGCCAAGCTGGGTCTGAAGCCACTGGAATTAAATGAGAACAAAAAGGAGCTCGGGACCAAAGAGGAACCAATTGTAGCAGAGACCATCAACCCTGTTCTCATTCAGCAGCAGAAAGAGATAAGAGAGAAACTTGCTGCTATGAAAGAAAAACGAATCCTGAACCAGAAACTGGGAAAAGTCAAAACTCTTGCAGAGGATGACTGGCTGGATGATACATGTGCTTGGGTTGAGAAAAGCAGGAAGCTGGCAAAAGAAAAAGAAATGGCAGAGAAAAGAGCCAAACTTCTAGAGGAGATGGATGAGGAGTTTGGTGTCAGCAGCCTGGTAGAGGAGGAGTTTGCTCAAAGCAGAAAGCATGCTTACACATCTCAGCATCTCAAGGGACTCAAAGTGCAGCACCAGGTGGAATCCTTCAATGAAGGGCAGACTGTCATCCTAACCCTACAAGACAAAGGTGTGCTTCAGGAAGAGGAAGATGTGCTCGTAAATGTAGGAATGGTGGATAAGGAAAAAGCTGAAAAGAATGTAGAGTTAAAAAAGAAAAAGCCTGATTACAAACCCTATGAAGAAGAGGAGAGTGTGGATGACATGGTTACATTCAAACGCCCTTCTATTCTGTCAAAGTATGATGAGGAGATTGAGGGTGAGAAGAAAAAAAGCTTTCGTCTGAGTATAGGAGGCTTTGCTGATGGGGAGCGAGAGCGAGAACTTCAGGCCATGCGAGAAGCTCTACGAAGTCAGGCACAGTCTTTGGAAATGCCTACTCTCTCTATTGCCTCTGAATATTACACACCAGAAGAAATGGTGAGCTTCAAAAAGACAAAATGCCGTGTGAAGAAGATCAGAAAGAAGGAGAAGCAGAAAAACTTAAATGAAATTATGATTGATGACACTCGCAGCTCGGATTTCGGCTCCAGGACACGTGGTCGAGGTCGCAAACAGGAAGATGAAGGGGAAGAAGAAATTAAAGTGGAAACCAAATTACCACATGATATACCCCAAATGTCTGATGACATCAGAATGGCTGAAATGGACATCAGCGACGAGGAAGACTTTATTCCCCCTGAGCCAACTGTATTTGAAGAAGATGAGGCAGAGCAGGAGCTTCAGAAACAGCTGGAGAAGCAGAGGAAGCTGAAGCAAAAGCAGCTCCTCAAAGACTCTGGTGAGAAGGTGGTAGAACAGATTAAAGTGCTTGGCAAAGGTGGCAGTGACAATGATCCTGACAAGAGGAACAACATTGTTTTCAATGCCACATCAGAGTTTTGCAGAACTCTGGGGGATATTCCAACTTATGGACTGTCAGGCAACAGAGAGGACCAAGAAGACATTATGGACTTTCAACAAGAAGAAGAGAAAGATGAGGCTGGAGATTCAGACTCAGAACTGGATGAAAACGTTGGATGGAGCACAGTTAATCTGGATGAAGAGCAGAAACCACAAGATTTTGCCACAGCCTCTGCTACCATTTTAGATGAAGAGCCCATCGTCAACTCGGGCCTTGCAGCTGCTTTGTTGTTGTGTAAAAACAAAGGACTGTTGGACACTCAAATGCAGAAGGTCGCCCGTGTCAGAGCACCAAAAGGTGCCTTGCCCAATGACAACTACTGCATTGAGGATAAGATGGGCTTTGATGACAAGTATAGTCGGCGAGAAGAGTACAGGGGCTTCACTCAAGACTTCAAAGAAAAGGATAGCTATAAGCCTGAGGTCAAGATTGAGTATGTGGATGAATCTGGACGGAAACTCACCCCAAAAGAAGCTTTCAGACAGCTTTCGCATCGATTCCACGGCAAAGGATCTGGAAAGATGAAGACTGAAAGAAGGATGAAAAAGCTTGAGGAAGAGGCCCTGCTGAAGAAGATGAGCAGCAGCGACACCCCTCTTGGTACAGTGGCTTTGCTTCAGGAGAAGCAGAAATCCCAGAAGACACCATATATTGTGCTTAGTGGAAGTGGGAAAAGTATGAATGCAAACACCATCACCAAATGATTTGGGAAGAATTAATTGTGTTATATAAGCAGTATACACCAACCATCACAGATAAACATGTACACATGGTATTTTAAGTAAAGCGATTTCTCCATTTTCATGTTAAGAATGTTTACTTCATACAAGTTTAATGGCTGTAGTAAAAAATTGTTCAATAAAGTGAGTACCAATGAGAGAACTGGGTATTTTTCTGTCTGTGAAATTTTTCAGAATGAAGAGTGATTCAGAATGAAATTGTTAGGATTAGATCCTCGATGATGCACCTTGGGTTGTGTCCATTTTGAAACATAAACATTGAACATTGTGATGTTTGTTGTAACAGACTAACAATGAACATGCAGTGTTTCAGTTCAGTTAAATGTTTGACAGATCTAAAATGACAAATAGCAAACATTTTAATTTATGGAAGCACCCAGACTAATATTACAATTCTATAGATTTGTTCTGTTTGTCTTAACACACTGACTGCTGTGAGACAATTGACTTTTTTTTTCAGAAATGTTAGCTTTTATATTTTGGTCAACTTACAGAAAATCAGGTAAAACTAGAGTGCATACTATCACTATAGCCAAGCAAAATGAAATAGTTATAGTATAGTTATAACGCTTGATGTGCAACTTCTTAAATATTCATGAAAACTGGTTCAGTATTTTGGGGTGTGTTTGGAAAATTGAGTGCAGAAAACATCCTGGATACCTCTCTTTTTAACCAGGCAAACTCCAGAATTCAACTGGCTCTTTCATTCCCTATTGTACTGTGTATGCTGGGAATCCATCACATCTGTGTTTTTGAGAACCAGAGGGAACAAAAGAGGTGAAGATGTCGCTGTAATAAAAATGTAATTTTGCATTATGTTCATTTATTTTGAAACGTTCAGTTTTGTGCTATCTGTTGGTAACGTTGAGTTTTATTATACATTAAGTGGCAACATAGAGGTCATGACAGTGGGAGAGTGTTGTTGCATGTTATAAGAAAAATTTAAAAAACAACAACATTGCCTTGAATACAGCATTGATGTCCCATTATTGAGCTGATTACACACTCGTTCGGTTTATAAAAAATACATTAAGACCTAGAATTTAAATGATCCTCATCAGTCACATTGCAACCCGTTATTAGTTCAGGTTTTTTCAGTGACTGCCATTAGTTTGGCTGTCCCGGAACCAATGTTAAGTGCTGTGGTAGGGACCGGACGATTCTCGTTGCACAACCTGTAGAAAGTGCAGCTAGTCGGTCCTGATATGAAAGTAGTTAGCAAAGCTAACACAGGCTAGCTATGGCTTATCCAGAACGAAGTGCATTCCATTAGCAGCTAAGGTCTTTCGCGGCAAAGTTAAACGGTAAATATGACATCTTAATATTTTGTAAAACATCAGAGACAGAAGGTGTGAGTTACGTTGTTTAAAAAAAATAGCTAGCATCTACCACGACGTGGCAGTTTGACAGTTTTCTGTTTAGCTAGCAGCAGGCTTAGTGACGGACACTTTTTTTAAAGCGGTTTTGCTTTTTATGTTGGTTCTTTGCTCTTGAAAACACATCTCAAAACCTAAGCCTCATTATCATCACACTTTCAAGTCATCTTGTGAGATTACCTGTCTGTTGAAATGTCATATGTTTAAGTGTGTTAGGAGTTTTCCTTGTGTCCCCGTTAGCTAAACAGATTAGTACTGTACTTTCAAAGACATGTCACCACTGCACTATGTCTTATGTTTTGATCGAATATGTAACCTGTCATCACGGTATATATATATATATATATATATATATATATATATATATATATATATATATATATAAAATATAGAAATACACATTAAAAAGACTGCTGTCCCTAATCGATGGCTCCATATTGTTAATAGACATATACTGTGTTATGTAGAGAATAATATCATGGTCAGATGTGGAAAAAAACATTTATAGTGTACACAGAACGCCCGTCAGCCAGTTTAACCAATGCCACCCAATATCAAAACGCTACTATAAGTATTTTTTTAGGTTTAAATGAATTACATGCTGTTTTAAGTATCTTATGTTCATGTATTTCAAGCAGGGCTTTGAACGAAAACGCTCAAGAAACGAAAACCAGAAACTTTTCGTATGTTGCCAGTAACAAAAACGAAACCGAACACTTTATATTTTTAAATTTTCCGGAACAGAATCAGTTATTCAAAATAATAGTAACCGGTTAATACCCCTTTTCTTTTTTTCCTTGAAAAAAATGTCTGACCTCATGTCACTCAATGCGTGAAGAGAGTAGAGAGAAGTTGAGGCATATCACCAGCAGTCAAGGAAAAGACTGTCTTCCAATCTCGTTATACTGTATTCATAGCACTGCAGTCTGTCAATTTTAAAAAATATTTGATTTAGACATTAATTAAGTGCAGCCATTTTCGGAGCAGAGTTCCACGGACAATGTTCTGAAACTTTGAAGCTTTGAAAGTTTGAAACTTTGTTTTCACCTATTTTATAAATGCAAATTTTCTTTTTCACAAACTTCCACCAGTAAATCATAGGCTGTTGTGATGTCAGAGTCCAAACCCCCTACTCCAACCCCTGGAGACACGTACAAGGGTTGGCTTTTCAAATGGACAAACTACATTAAAGGTTATCAGAGGCGCTGGTTTGTTCTGAGCAATGGCCTGCTGTCCTACTATAGGTAAGATCTATGCACACCACTGATTTTGTAATATGTGAAGAGCTTACATGACGAAGAACAACATTCATGTCATTGCATATTGCAAACTTTGATCACGTGTGTCACCAAACCCACCATTATGAAGTGGGTTTGGTGATTTACTGAAGAGTAGATCAAGATGGTTTTAGGCAGCAGATGAGTACATTGTTAGCTTGTATTTACAGGTAATTAAAATGCTGTAATTGGTGTACTAAAATAGTACAACTGAAGGCAAATAGGTAAATAGTTGCCTTCAGTCACATTTTTTATGAATAAACCGTTGCCTTACAATAATATTATTTCTTACATCATGGAAGACTGATGTAGAAAATACGTATTTGACTTAACCTGTCTCCAGAACCCAGGCAGAAATGGGTCACACATGCAGAGGCACCATCAATCTGGCCACAGCCAATATTGCTGTGGAGGACTCCTGTAATTTCATAATTTCAAACGGAGGGGCACAGACCTATCACCTTAAGGCCAACTCGGAGGTAGAGCGCCAGCGATGGATCACTGCCTTGGAACTTGCCAAGGCAAAGGCTGTCCACATGCAGGCAGAATCTGGTGAGTATGAAAAACTATGTTGGAGAAAGCAGGATATGAAATATTTTTAATAATATTTGTAAACAGCTGAGAAAGGAGGATATATGCCAGGTACAAATTAGTGTGTTTCTCTATGTGTAAATTACTCTCTCATAAATTTGGTTTTTAGTCATCCTGTCTTCTTGTTCTCTCCCCCAGATGATTCGGGTGATGATTCTTCTGCATTGCCACCCGCTTCAGGACAGAGTGGAGGTTGCTGTAACTCAGAAGTCCAGTCCACATTACGCACACTAAACAGCAAGGTGGAGGATCTCACCACCTGCAATGATCTGATTGTCAAACATGGCTCTGCCCTCCAGAGGTATGGGTTATCAGACTGAGCTCTTCCCATGCTTTAGAAAAACAAAAAAGGAAAGGTGGATTTGTTCATTCATTCATTCCTTATTCCATGCACACAGGTCTTTGTCAGAGCTGGAGGGGATTCGAGCTGGGGTGGACATGGGGGAGAAGATCCGACAAGTTACAGAGAGGGCCACACTGTTTAGAATAACATCTAATGCTATGATCAATGTAAGTCACTGAAGTCATTAGCTGCTAAGTAATGCACAGTATTGTTATTTAATGTGGCTGATGTATTGCACTTAATTTTAAATGCTCCCAAAGGCGTGTAGAGACTTCCTGTCCTTGGCCCAGATCCATAGTAAGCGTTGGCAAAAGGCCTTACAGGTTGAAAGAGACCAGAGGATACGCCTAGAAGAGACTCTGGAGCAGCTGGCCAAACAGCACAACCACTTGGAAAGAGCTTTCAGAGGAGCAACAGTCCTCCCGCCTTCATATAGCAATCCTGCCTTAAGTAACAAAAGTATGGTTTGCATCCTCAGATAAAATTCTGTTTTTGGAGCCTTGATGTCACTGACAACATGCCCGCTATGTAATATACAACTGCGAATGAGAAATGTCAAACCTTCTTTCCGCTGTAGGTATTGTTTCAGGAAAAACTGATGCCAGTGATGAGGATGATGACATTGAGTTCTACGATGCAATGGAAGACCCAGCAGAGTTTATTACTGTCCCAGCTGATCCCAAGTATCACAGGTTTGTTTATATTTGTTACATCTTAACTTTGTTTGTTGTCTGACTTTTCATTCATCTTTATTTTCTTTAAGTACTTTGTTGTAAATTTTATGCTTCTTTTGTGTCACCCCTCAAGGAGATCTGGCAGCAACCTGAGCGGGATCAGCAGTGAGACTGGAATGGAAGACCAGTCGGTAAATGTGTGTTAAGTTGTGTGTTTGGATTTATATGCACTTTTCTCCTGTGTTTGTAACAGTCACGTGACCATTAAGGTTCATTTCTTGTCTTCCTCCAGTTCGATGAACTGTCTTTAGCATCTAATCCAGAGTCTCCACAGACACTTGAGATTGAACCAATCAGACAAAGACGGACTCGTATCCCAGACAAGCCCAACTACTGCCTCAATCTGTGGAGCATAATGAAGAACTGCATTGGAAAAGAGCTCTCAAAGATACCAATGCCTGTAAGAAAACTTTACTGTTGTTGACATCTAAACCAGCTTCTTGTGAGCTTATCAGATTTTTAATATCTGTGGTACTTAATTTAGGTGAATGTTAATGAGCCCCTCTCAATGCTGCAACGTCTCTCTGAAGACCTGGAATACTACGAGCTGCTAGATAAAGCTGCTAAGTGCCAGAGCTCCCTAGAGCAGATGTGTTACGTGGCCGCTTTCACAGTCTCTTCCTACTCCACCACGGTTCACCGCACAGGGAAACCTTTCAATCCGCTGCTCGGAGAAACCTTTGAGCTGGATCGGCTGAAGGAGTGCGGCTACCGCTCCCTCTGTGAGCAGGTCTGTGGAATACACATTAGAAATAATGTTCAAGTTATTACCAGATATCTATTTACTTACATTCATGCTTTAGAATGACATTGATGCTTTAGCAGATTTCAACACAATAAACACACTTGCAATATATTTGTGCAGGAATACTTTTTTTACTGGATAGTCTTAATCCATCGTTTTACTACATTCTAAACATATTTCTCTTGCTTCACTTCCCTCACCTCCTCTTAGGTGAGTCACCACCCACCTTCTGCAGCTCATCATGCTTGGTCTGAAAAGGGCTGGTCTCTCAGACAAGAAATAACCCTGTCCAGCAAATTCAGGGGAAAATATCTCTCAATCATACCTTTGGGTGAGTGAGTCAAGACCAAATAGTAAGCCATGGGAGTATGAGAGTAGATGGATGTACATGTAAATATTTACATGTAAAATTGTCCTGTTACTTTTAGCAGTATAAATGTAGTTAGTTGAATGCTCTAACATAAATCCATCCCTATCCCCAGGTTCTATCCAGTGCATATTTGATAAAAGCAACAATCACTACTCTTGGAAAAAAGTGACAACAACAATACATAACATCATTGTTGGAAAATTATGGATTGATCAGGTAAATCCGAAGAGTCACACCACTTAATAATGGGTAATGTATCCTGGTATTTGTCCCACTGTGAATTGATCACAGCAAGTGTACAATACAAATTAGTTTACAAAGCAAGAATGTCCAAAGAGTGTTGGAATTCAAGTTTGACTCATGTGTCACAGTAACTAGAGTTTGCAACAATGTTAGACTTATTCACTCCACTCTTATCGTTACTCTTACCTAACCAGGTAGTTTCTCTGCAGCTTAACCAGCGGAACTTTTTAGCCATGTGATCAAAAAGCTTTTTCATTGGAAGGTTTCATTTGTTTCACACAGATGCTAAAGGATACCTGGGGAATCTGGATTAGATGCAGGGGGGATAAAATTGTGTGGAGGTATCCTGTAAAATGATATGGATTGTCTTTGAAATTAATTTTCTGTTTTGTTCTCTTTTTCCCCGTCCAGTCAGGGGAGATAGATTTGGTGAACCACAAAACAGGAGATCGTTGCCACCTCAAATTTGCTCCCTACAGTTACTTTTCCAGGGATGTACCAAGAAAGGTGGGCTTTTCCCATGCTTTTTAAAAATATTTGTCTTTCTTTCATGACCTGCTTATAGTCCACTTTATTTTTTCTAATGCAATCTTATTCTGAGCTTAATCTATATTAATGATTCCCACAATGTTGAGGTTTCAGAAGGCTTACTTCATTTTAACGTTTTAGCACAGAGATCAGTATAAGTGCAACTAGACCTTAGTTTTGACCTCAGTGAACTTATACCTAAATAGACACACACAACCAAACATTATAAACATTGTGGAAGTTAAGTTTATTGCAGGGATGTTGTAATCAGGTTTATTTTAACACCTTACATGTACTTACAAAGGTGTAGCTCATAGGGAGGCTACTGCGTATTAGTCGAATGTGAAACTGCACTGTCAGGTGGAGGTTCTTTGATTACACTTTTAAATAAAAGGTGTGTCGGTCTCTCAGGTTACAGGTGTTGTAACAGATAAGGATGGGAAGGCCCATTACGTGCTGTCAGGAACCTGGAGTGAGAAGATGGAGTTTTCCAGGGTAATGCAGAGCAGTAAAGGTGAAAACAGCACTGAAGGTAAACAGAGGACCGTCTATCAGACCCTCAAAGCCAAAGAAATCTGGATGAAGAACCCTTTACCGTGAGTTTGTTTTAAATGAGACTCCAGATGCAGGACAGTATCTACAACGTTCTTAACTTTGTCTCTTTTCTGGTGACTGCGTTCACAGAGAGGGAGCAGAGAATATGTACTTCTTTTCCTCACTGGCCTTGACCCTCAATGAACCCGAGGAGGGAGTGGCACCCACTGACAGTCGACATCGCCCAGACCAGCGATTAATGGAGGACGGTCATTGGGATGAGGCCAACGTAGAGAAACAGAGGCTAGAGGAGAAACAGCGCACAACCCGTCGCGAGAGGGAGAGGGAGAGAGAGTCTGTTAAAGCATCTGGCTCACCTGAGGAAGGTAAAAAAAGAAAAAAAGACACATTCATACATTTGTCTTGTGTTTCTGTCCATATGTTTCGTCCATTCATCTTTTTTCCACTTTATCCGTCCTGGAATATTTTTTCTGCTGGTCTCTGTTTCATCTCTAAGCTGTCACTGAGGATGCAATCAATGATTCACCCTTAAAAAGCAAGTACTCTTCTTTCAGCCTTTCCTATCCTAACTTCAAATATATGCAGTTATACACACACACACAAAATGTTTGTGTGTGTCTGTGTCTGTGCAGCAACGGTGTCATGTCTTTTAGTCTCATCTTGCAACCTTTTCTATTACTTTTTACAATGTGTTCATGCTTTTCTGTTCTGGTAGCCATTGCAGGGAAGGCTGGTGATGCTTCTGATGAAAGCAAGTATTACTCTACAGCTTTACATAATATGCACCTAAAAAGCTGCTTTGTGTAGCATTTTAACAAAGCATTGACTGAGAATTAAACCCAACATTACCATGAGCTTGTTTCTCAATAATACTGTTGATCAGATTACTGAACTCCAATGTAACCAATTTCACTAAAACTTTACGGTTTCAGCAGCTTTATCATTTATATCGGCCTCTGCCTTCCCGCCAAGTGATCAAAAACTGGAAAGTTGACCTCATGCTAATTTACAAAATATATATAAATATGACAGTTTAGTCCTAACAGCTATTGCAATAGATGTAAAGAAGATCTTAAATGTAACAAACAGGAGCAATGTTCGAATTAGGTAAAAAATAATGTGTCCCAACTTTTGCTTTTTCTTAAAATGCTACACACAGCTAACAGAAATAAACACAAACGGAAAATATGCATGGTTTTGTGATACTCTGAATCGCAGGTTCATCTTGTTTTTATGTTTTGTTAAGCTGACACAGAAGATTCCTCCTCTCATACACCTTTTGCATGCAAGTATCCCTTTCCTGTCATTTTCTGCTCTTTATATCGTAATCCTCAGATCCTTCCAGCCTTTTATCTTTTAAAGCTCAGATATTCATCTTTAATTCCTCTATTTTCAGCCCCTCATGGATCATTGCTCCTTCCTTACCTAAGCAAGTATTCTGATTATGACACAACTCATCCTGTGAGGGGTGGGAGATCTGACAACTTTATGTCACAATCAATCTGAAAGGCACCCCCAACTTATTTTTTAGGAGAATTTCCATATTTCATAACTGTTTGTTTTTGTTTCCAAACTTTGGATATCCACAGATCCACACTACTCAAACATATCCATGACAAGATGTCTCAGCTGACAGAAGAATGGGTTTATCTCTTCTCTGGGTGATTTATAGTATTTTGTACTCTGGGAATTACAGCTAATTGTATGTCAGATGAAGAACGTGTCAAAAAAGTAAAATTACATCTGGTTGTAATAAATAAAAGATCGAATTTGGAGGGAAAAAAATCTGGATTTTAATTGTAATGAAACAGTTTTGTTTTTTACCTTTTGGCCAGATCTCCCACCTTGTAGAAAACTGTGGCAGTCTGTAGAATTAGTCCAATAGTCCAATCCTGATAGGCTATCTATGTTGTAGTTTTAAGTTCTTGTGTTATTGATCGATCCTGGGCAATCAGTTGAAGATTTCGACCATGATTCTGTCCACCTCACTGGCAGAGGAGAACTTACCACAGCTTTTGTTTTCAGTTTGTTTAAGCTGCATCTGAGGATCATTTCATCAGAAACACAAATATGTTTTAGCCTAACAGCATCATAATGAAAGCACAAGTTGCTTTCAGTAGCCTTTCAACCCTCACCTCAGGTCCTTTTAAAGCTTGTTTGTAAAAGACTGCTTCTTCTCCTTTAGGCACCCATCAAGATAACTATCAAGCACTGTGGTTTGAGAAGTTCACTGATCCTGTATCTGGAGAGACCTTGCATGTCTACAAGGGCGGCTATTGGGAAGCAAAGGAACAAGGCAGCTGGGACATGTGTCCTGACATCTTCTGATCCCTGAACGCAGATGGAAAGAGGTGACTGACTTTAACATCAGCTAAAGTCTAGGTTCTAGGCCCACATAGACATTTCTTCAGTGTTTGCAGCTTAATCTAATCACCCAATTTCACTCCTCTTTTCCAGCAGTGATTTTCTCATCCTTAATGGCATCGAGACTTCATGTAGATGAAATGCACATTGTAGAATCATTTGGACATTGCAGCTAATTGGTGTTTAAAAATTCTACCATCTCATAGCCTGCAGAGAATCTGCAATACTCCCTTTTTAAAGAAAACTAGGCGTTAGGCTGACTTTTGTTTTGTTTTGTTTTGGGGGTTTTTGTGTGCGTGTGTTTTACACAAAAACATACAATTCAGGATTTTTGCGTATTCTGTTTATATGCAATTCCATTTTCTTTAAGAACATTGTTAAAGGTAGAATCCAAACAACATTTTACAGACTACAGTGTTGGCTTAGAAAAAGTAACGCAATACCTAACATGAAGTTTGTGTGTTTATTTGTGTTGTATATCCCACTGTTAGTATAGCCCGCTTATTTTTCTTGGTTCACTTTTCACTCATTTTCAGACTGTTGGAGGCTAAAATATATGGACGTTGGTAATCAATACCATATTTCAATAATGATTTTAAGGCTGTTTTAATGTCATGTTTGCCTTTGAATTAATTGTGCTTTGCGGTGCTACTGACCTGAAATAACGACTGAATCTTTAGCCTTAGCCTCCTGTTCTTTTTGCACTTAACATTTCAAATATTTGTTTGTTTGTTTTTTTTCCCTATAGTCCCAGGTCCCCCTGTAAAATATGTGATAGTGGTGAAAAAACTTAAAAATCTTCCATTGTTGTCATGAACCCATCATGCATTTATATATGTTTTAAAATCATTTTTATTGAAGAATAATTTACGTGTACTGGACTTTAATATACTTTTTTTTTTCCTGATATGACTTCATATTGTTGAAGTACATGAAGGTGACTGACAAATAATCATGGCGTTGGAAGAATACTTGAACACAAAATAAAGTGAAATGAAAGTGGTGTGCTCAGAATAAACTAGATGTTACTGGATGTTGTTCTTGTAAAATTAAATCATATTATCACTCTAATCCTGTTTGAGATCAAATATGTCTGTTTGGATCCTCTAGCATTTTGGAGCTTGATAGTCACATCAAAACCTTGTGCTCGCACGTATGCTCGGATCATCCACGTTTCAAAGCAAATGTTTAGGTCCGCCATCACCTGAACAGAAAGATTTCTTTCTGTGCAGCAGGCTGCAGCTTCTACTGGACTGATGTTTTGTAAAGTGAAGGGAAATGTGTTCTGATTTCCTTTAAACATATTGATCATAGCTTTAATCTTGATTCATGTCATTTTGGTGTTTGTTTGTTTGTAGCAACTATAGATTTTAATAGACTGCAATAACAGTGCCTCAGTGCATATACTGTACATGTGGCATGAAATGAAATGTCTGAAACAAAATCTAAAGCTGCAAAATGTTATGTCATTGTTTTTGTCTCGTTTTTCCTATGAGATATATGGAAGGACCAGTTGATTACAATTAAAATTGTATTTTATACTCAAGTGTACTTAAAAGGAGGACTTTGAAAATGAAGATCACAAAGTATAATGTTGACTGGTCATATTAATAGTAAATAGAAAATAGTGGTGGAGACGCATTTTTTTCATTTTACGTGTTGAAGCTGTTACTACATGTAATGATCTACCTTCTTGCATAGATTTATTCTAAGTTACATAAATTTCTTCAGATCTGCAACATTCCTTTTTATGAATGCTTTCTAAATGATTTCTAAACATATACATATATATATGTGTATACAGTATATATATATATGTATTCCTGTATTTGCGTACGAAGAGCTTCATGCATTTACACGACATCTGTCTCTTCTGTGTTTACTGTTTTCTCCTTTTTATTGCTTTGAGCTATAATTTTTATCCAGTATTGTTGCACGTGTATGTCACAACATACATACAATTCACAGAATTAATGAGAAACGTGTTCTTGCACTTTCCTTTATTAAATCTATTGTATTCCTGCCCTGTGTGATTTGACTGATAAGCAGTCAACCTCTGACGTTGGTTGCTGAAGAGTTTCATTCATTTTATGAGTTGTTCTGAAAAAGCTTTCCTGAACAATGACCAGTAATTGCAAACAGATGTTCTATTAAATTATTTGTCATTAAAATAAAATGTGCATATATATTGGCTCACTGTTATGACTACATTTCCACCCTCTGTTCTTCAATGCAATCCTTAAAATTAGCCTTGTTTTTTTTTTATCATAGTCATAATATTAACATAATGCATATATTTGAAATTTTTGATGGTCCTACTGAGAGTCTAGAACTGCCTTTGTACTGCATTAATGGGTCAGAGCAAAGGAATAAGATGATTGCAAGTGCATTTATCGATTGGCGTTCAGGTAACTGGGTAATACTGCCTGATTGAGGTTAACAAAACAAAACCAAAAGCATTCGAACATGAAAGCCTGATTCAAACCTTGTAGATTTAATTGTAATAATGGCCACGCATGAGCATAGTAAAAAGTTGCTGACCAGATATATAAGGTGTGTTTTCTTTCTATGAATTTAAAAATTATCTAGGACAGAGTGCTGTTGGTTTGAGGTTCCTGAACCATTGTTGGTTTTATTTACGTCGTGAAGTAAAGAACCGAGTTCGTTTTGTCAAAAAGGAAAATTGTGATCAACGGAACTATTATAACAATATGACACCTTTATGTAGATATGAGGAAAACGTGTTCCTCGCCGGGTCGGCAACTTGTTTTTAAACGGCATTTTGACGTCAGTGCGGAGCGTGCGGTTGGGGTGGAGTGAGTAAATAGAAAATATTAGATTATTTTTGATAAACACAACCCAAAACTGGAAATTATTTACTTGTTTGTGTCTGGTCAATATTACTAAAAACAAAACAAAAAACAACTACTTACCGGAGGTTGTTTTTAATAACGCGACCCTCACACGGCACACGTGGGTGTGTAAAACGAGTGCACCTCGTGATGACGTCAGCACCTTTGTTTATTTGACGGGCGCAGCTAGCTAGTTTACATTCTGTGGTTTAGGAGGCTGCTGGGAGTGCCTGTCTATATAGCGCGGAATATTGTGTTCGGTTTCTAACGGGTAATTTTCTTGATAAACCAACATGTCTGTCAACGGAGAAGACTCCACAGATGCGAGAAGAGGCGATGGACAAGAGTGAGTCATAGTTAATTTAGCTGGTTAGCTATCTGTCTATATCTGCATGAGAAAGCCGCAATTTCTTATCCCGTTTGTTTTGTATCTGACGTCACTGCTAGCTGTTGCCTATTAGCTCCTGATGCGGTTTCAGGGTTCATTTCTGCCGGCCTTTAACACAAATTTTTAATCCCTATCTTATATCGGTGAATTTGGTATGCAGAATGTTATTGTTTGTCGTCCGTCAGGTCCACGTCGTCTTTGTCTGCCTCAGCCGCTATGGACGTGGATGCCAAGTCCAGCTCCCATAGCTTCAGATACAGCCTCCAGTTCCCCAGCATCGGCCGGTGCATCATCATCAACAACAAGAACTTTGACAGAAGAACAGGTTTTTATTTGGCTCTTTTCTTTTTCATGGGACAGATTATCTTCAAACGAAAGATACTCAAAATGTATCTGATTTTTTTTTTGAAAATTGTTGTTTCTTCACTCAGTATCACTGTTTCTGGATGTAGTTAGATTATTCACATATTTATTATACTCTATACTCTCTCTAGTTTTTTTTTTTTTTCATTCTTGAGTTAATAGTTTTGGAAATAAATTTGGGTAGGGGATATTCCTTAAAACAGGAACAAAAATGTACAGCTTAGAGGCTCTTAAAAGTTTCAATACAAATCTAAACCCCTTAATCTGAGTAATCCAAAACTACAGTTTTTAATTGAGGGTAAGGTTTGTGGATGCATTGCTATCATAAGGATATGAGAAATAAGGGTGGTCAAGTCGCATCCACATCTTTTAGTAGATGATAGGTTTCCAGGGGAGCTAGATTATATTTGCTGTTGTGGATACCATTTAATTGTGTTCTATGCCAGTTAATTAAATGTTCAAGCTCAAGTTGTGCCGGTCTTTTGGTTGGCTTCAGAAAGAATGAGAACAATCAAGTGATGGCACTTATTATTCAGCATGCATTCTTGTCTTTGATAGCACATGATAATTTATAACTTCTTAATGTAGCAAACTGTCAGTTCCCCTTTGAGACCTGCATGACTTCTCATATGATTTGACCAGCATCACCATGCGTACTCACGTTGCTTTAGGTTTGCCTTGTTTATATTTATGTTTTCAATTGTAATTTGAGGGTACATGCTCTTTTTGTCAGGCATAATCATGTTTTCCCCTGAAGGAGGTATAAAGAAATGTTGATGAAGTCCTAGCCTCTCTGAGGATGTAAAGCCTTGATGGAGGGTACTGCATGAAACCTCTACTGACCTCAGTTCTCGACTATCCTTAAGGGACATTTTTTAATATATGCTTGAAAAGCTGAAGAGTGATGTCTGCTAACATTGAAAGACTCATTATTATAAGGCTGAGATGACCTTGAATGTTAGTGCAAGCAAATGCAACCTCAGTCTGCTCGCACTGACTGGAAAATGATTGTATTTTATTATTTGACTTGCTTTTGACAAACTTGTCTGGTGAGACTGAGCAAACATGACTGCTAGGTTTACCCAGAGCATAATGTTCTACATGCAAGAGATCTTTTAGGCATGTATTCCCAAATCCTATTGATCACTTAACACTTTTCAAATGTGAAGATTCACACACATAACTTTATTTGAAAGTTTGAAGGGTTACTTGTGCTCCATAGCCTCACTTTAACAAACAGAGCAAGATGTTTTGTTGTGACAGTTACTGTAAATAGGTCAGGTGTTCAATCCTGACTCTTAGGGCTCCAGACACACAGTGATTCCCCGTATAGATGATGCCACCCGAGAGCACACAACAAAATTAAAACATGTTTGGGTGTAGGTACAGTGAGATCGAGTGTCAGTCAAACCAAATGTACTGTGAGCATACCTCCCAGTAAAAGGAATTCAGCCATCGTTCATTTTATTACACCTGTGTAGATGTTTTGTCTTATTCTGGCTGATCAGGCTTAAGATATGTGGAAGATATGTGAAGCTTTTCTGAGGTAATGAGACGTTATGTGCAAATGTGTGGGTGTGCTCCAACAACCAACAACCACAGGCATGGTTTGTGCTGGTTTGGCAAGCTTTTTCTCATTCTCTTTTTCTAAGTATGTGAAAATAAATCAATTCGTAGGTTTTATCAAACAACATTCTGGTTGTTACAGGGGTAACATATAACTTGAAGGAAGCAAGAAGTGCTTCTCCACATAAATTGACTCCACAAAACATTGTTCATTGTTTTGACTGAATTTCCAGTCACCAGAACAAATATTATTGTTCTCTTTTGTAGGCATGAACCAGAGAAATGGGACAGATGTAGATGCAGCCAACGCGATGAATGTCTTCACGAAGTTGGGATATAAAGTGAAGGTTTACAATGACCAGACAGTAGATCAGATGAAACAAGTTTTAACTTGCGGTAAGTGTGATACTGGGGGGAAATACACAACAAAATGTGTGCATGCAAATTACGACTACCAACTATTGACTCTTTCGTATCATCTTGTACCAAAATGTCGTACATTTCTTTGTTCACAGCATCAAAGGAGGATCACAGCTGCTATGCCTCATTTGTTTGTGTGTTGCTGAGTCATGGAGATGAGGGTGTGTTCTTTGGTACGGATGGCTCAATAGAGCTCAAGTATCTAACGTCGCTTTTTCGAGGCGATCGCTGCAGATCACTGGTGGGAAAGCCCAAGCTTTTTTTCATACAGGTATTGTATGAATTTATCTCTTTTTTTTCTCAGAGGTCTTTGCTTAGTCTTGTTTTTTATGCTCTGACGTTTCCACCCATTAAAAAGCAGTTCATTATTAATATTGTTGTTGTTGTTATTCTGGGAAAGTGTGTATTTGTTCACAGGAATGCTGGTTTTTCCCATATTTAATCATATTGTCTAAACCTGTTGTATATGAAAAGTGTAATGCGATAACATTGGCTCTAATTTGGCACTATGAAAATTAAACTGACTTCTGTTTTACATTGTGTACACACTGAGCAGGCTTGCAGAGGCACTGATCTGGATGCAGGCATTGAAACTGACAGCGGAGACGATGACACCACCAGGATTCCTGTGGAAGCTGACTTCCTTTATGCTTACTCAACAGCCCCAGGTCAGTACACAGATATTGACTTCCTGTGTCCTTATTCTTTGTTGTAATTATTGCATAGAAACCTCATTTCATCTCTCCTTTATCTGCCTAAAGGCTACTACTCATGGAGGAATACCATGAGCGGATCCTGGTTCGTCCAGTCACTCTGTGATTTGCTTAGCAAATACGGAAAAGAATTGGAGCTCCAGCACATCTTGACACGAGTGAACCACAAGGTGGCGGTTGAGTTTGAGTCTGTGTCCAATTCGCCTGGTTTTCATGCAAAGAAACAGATTCCTTGCATTGTGTCAATGCTCACCAAAGAGATGTATTTTTACCCATGATGCCACCTCTAGAAGACGACTTCAGCCTCACCAGCCTTCGTCTACAGAAGAAAGACTTGAGTATGTATTTGAGACGGTGTTTGTGAATTATTTAGTTTACACTTTCAAGCTGATCTTACACCTCACAAGCTGAGGCATGCCGAGGTTCTTTCCATGTGGGGTACAGTGATGAAATATAAAGCATTCAATTTTTTTTTTTTGCCCTGCATGGAAACTGTTTTGTATTCTTTTACACAAAAAACACAATCATGATTCTTAAAAAGAGAAAAAAACATAAAGCAATTGATTTTGTAATTCCACACTCACAATTTTCTACCAGTTTATGCCTCTTTGCTGTTTACACGTATACATTTCAGGGAAAATCACACGGCACAAGTATAAAGGAAAGTCTGTTAAACCATGAAACTCTAGATGGACCCCCAGCACTCCAATGTCAGCATTTTTATGAGTCACTTGTTTATTTTAACTTGTTTAAGCAAGACAAAGGGATCATGTGTGTCATATCTGTGCCTGTTACATCACATCCCAATTTATTTATTTTTTCTGGAATGAGTGTAGTGACGTCTCAATCAGAACTCATTGGAGCCGCTCCTGTACTTTTACATGAATGCTACATAAATGCATTGACATTGACTCAGGCATATTGAATTAAAATGTTATGTAGCCACAAGCATAACATCCAGGAAGCTTGTCTTGTTTTTGTTACTTTTCATCAGGATTCATGTTCTCGTTTCTTTCTCTGATTTTCCTTTACAAATATAGATTTATTTGATAAACTGTGACTGTTTGTTAGTTAGAGACTAGCCTCCTAGCATGCATGAGTAAGTCCTGTCCACCTGCATGAAGTTTTCTTTTTTAAGGGACTTTTTTTTTAGAGCAGTCAGACATTCTTGAATATAGTTTTACATTTCAGTTGTTTGGCTGTAGTCAATGTATTTCTTCTCAAGATAAAATGACAAATTTGATGCTTGTTACACTGTATTTGATGTCAGGCTTAGTCGTGAAGTTCACCTGATAAATGTTTTCTAATGGATTGATGTATGGCCATTGCTAAGGAGGGAATTATGATAAAGCACAATCTGATTGTGTACTCATACAATTAATTTATGAGTACAGTAATACAATATGAGATTTTTACTCACAAAAAAATGAAACATTTATATGCAACTTTTACAGCATTTATGCTGTAATCACGTTTGCTGTTGAAAAGATTTTCCTTTTTGACAATCCAGATTTTAAAAAAACAATCGATAGCAACATTTCTGCTATGAACTTCACATCTGGCCTTTTTTGTGGTATCTAAATGTAAGCAACCATGCTGTTGAGAGGTTGTGTAAAAATAAAAACCTTGCTGTGTTGGGGAAACAGCATGTTTTGCCTCTTTCATTTCTCAGGCAGGATTATTCTAGATTGTTAATGCCTGAAGGTGAGAAGAACCGGGCCATCAGCGTCTGAGGCTCGCTGCCAAATCAAACTGAGCCTCAGATTCTTTCACTGGTACATGCACACTTGACCTAAAGTAGCTTTACACACAACAGGCCACTCAGCCTGTTGAATGAACTGAGACTACCTATTCACACAAATGTTCTGTACCTCTAAATTACACAGTATTATAAATACCCACTAAAGGAAACTGACATTCTTAAGGCTGGAGTGTAAAGCCTTAAATCAAATCTTGGCCTACATATTAAATGTTAAGCAGCCTTTTTATTATATAACCTATGTGTAACTTACAACAAGACAACTTTTTTTTTCTGTGATAAATTGGTGATAAGTTGTTGTTTTTTTCTTTTTCTGCTCTTTTCTGCTGTTTAGGTTTGTGAAAATTTGTACCTAACGCAAATAATGAACCGGAAAAATTCCCGAATGTGGTGGCTCTCACAAGTAGGGGGAAAAAGGAAAGTTTACGAGTCGGTCGTGAACGCAGCACAGCCCTCTCCCTCATTTGTCGCTGGGGGGGGGGGGCTTGACAGTTGGTAAACTGCGCTGCGCGTCGAGCCGGGCCGCCGGTTCATCCATGGAACACTTGCTGCAGATTCTGGATCAGCACCGCGTCTTCTCCTAGACTCCTTGCATTTTTCTTAAATCATGTCTTAGATCACCGGACAGTGTCTGGGTAGAAACATGACACTGTGTGTGTGTGTGGGGGGGGGGGACAATGGCGCGCAGTGAAATAAATAGTTTTCTTTAATTTCCATGTGGAACAAACTTAATCTCATCTCAAACGCGAATGGAGAAGTTCATCCAAGTCGCTCCGCACTCTTTGGCTCTGATGCTGTCGCAGGTTTGCCCGGAAGATGAAGAGGAATCCCCATCATCACCGGCCGCGCTCCCGGTAAAGTTCCACCATCACTGCGGCTACGAGGTGTTCGCCAATTTCAAAGCCGAAAACATGCAGCTTTTCTGGAACAAGGCGCTGACGCACGCCCTGTCCGAGATCTTCTTCCTGGGCTGGATAGACGAGCGCGTCCTGCTGATCCAAGGGAAAGAAGTTCATCTCCAGGTGCTCAGGAACGGGTGGACCCGGCGGACCCTGAAACCACCCCAGGGGTATGACATCAAGTGCATCGGTGGGTTTGGATGTTTCATGTTTACGTTTGTTTTTTGCAGCAAAATACATTTAAAAGAATTCAACGGATTTTGATCAAATGTGGGCAGGAGTGGGTTTTAATTCAAGAAAGAATTTAGTAAATTTTGTGTGTCCGTTTCATCTTTCAGAGCCCTGACTCTTGTCTTTGCGCTACCAAAAATAAATAAAAATTAAACACATACAGCACACTGATCCTCCAGTTTGAAGAAACAAATAACGTCACACAGTTGCACAATAGTGTTAAAACTAGAACGTGTATTAGATGTAACATAACGAATTTAAACTAGACAGCACACAGGGAGCACAAACCCCAGACAAGGCAGCTCAGTTTCTCCAAAATAGGACCGCACCAAAAAGAAATAATCCCACGACATGTTGACCCTCATAATGAAAACCTACCAGTATTATTTGGAATCACACTGGCATCAATATACAATAGTTGATGGATGAAGCTCAGAATCTTTTACATTAATCTTGTTATCTAACTAAATTAACACATGTAGTCTAGTAGTCTAACAAATGCTTTCTGTGATTAGTATAAATTTAAACATCCTGGATCACCAGATTTGATATATCACACAGTTCCAGACGTGTGGTAGATCTTATGCAGATTCCATCATGTAATTGTTGTCTCAAGAACTGCGGCCTTTATCCATGAAGATGGACACAAAAAAATGTCGAAGTTATCCAGTACTGTAATGGTCATAAATCATTTAAAAGAATTCTAGATCCAGATCACCACCAAATCCTAACTGATTGCTCCTTGGACCATATCTCTCCAAAACACTCAGTAAATTCCATTCATACCTTTTCTGAGTAGTGCTCCTTACAGAGAAATGACTCAGAAACTTCACCTCCTTGATGGATGTTAGAATAAGTTAAACCGTAAAGTTCTGTGGGATGTGTTTATCTGCGTGTCACTCAGGAGTATCCCCCGTTCACACTGTGTATGTCTGCTCAGAGCTGCAGACTTAACATTTGGACTCTGGTCTGAATGACATATATGAACATATGAACCTGACTGCTTTAAAACTTCACTTACCTAAAGCTGGAATTTAAAAAGGCTTAAGGTTTATTGGAGATTTGAATGCAAAAAGGTTCGGGTGTTTATGTCATGAAATCCCAGAAGATGAAAAAGTAGAAACAGAATCAATGAGACCAGGAAAGGCTGCACACCTGGTTTTATGTTGTGTACACCTTCCTGCCCTGTATCTATCATAGAGTTCTATTTGGTGTGACAAAACTCAAATTAGGAACGTTTTCCAGACTGATTATAATCATCAACCCAAAAGACCCCCACAATAGTGTTCTGCTAGTTGTTGTCTCTTTGTTCAGTTTCTCGGTGCTTTGCACACATTTTCCTATCAAACACCAGTCGTACTTTTGATCATGTAAGTACCATGTCTGTCAGACACCAGTCTGTGGCTCTTCAGACCTTTGCTAGTTGTTTCATGAGGATTTCCCAGACTCTTAAATAGCTGGTTGGCAGCTAAATATGATCTTTCTTTTTGGCCCTTTTCTGTAATTAAGAGTTGAAATATTTTCCTTGAGGTTATTTTTTTCTATTTATAATGTTTCTCCACTTCCTCTGTGACTCAAGGCAAACAGTTCAAATGGCAGGTTGCATGAAACCAGTCGTGGCTAGTCTGATGTGCACTGGCAGCATCTCACCTTCTAACCTCTGCTGCTTCATAGCATGCACACTTACTCATGTGGATGTAAGAGCCAGGACTTGAGCTCAATCTTAGTCCAGTTTCAGCATTCCCACACTCATACTCATCCATGTCTGCCAAGGCTATAACTCATGTATGTGCTGGGACAGGTTTGTATGACTTGAGGTATTATCAGTAAATCTATCTGCTGCACCCGCCGTCATCCGTGTGCTTAAGCAGTGTGTGTCTGTGCAAATGAGACAGGTGTGTAGCATGTCAGAGATCTCCTTATTTATGTCTCCTACACAACAGACCTCAGTCTAGTTTATCAATTCAATCAGTGTGAAACGTCAACCTGAAAAAATCAGGAAAGATTTATAGAGAGGGGAGGACACCTTGAATCTTCCACGCTTTGTTTGTACCTTGAACCTCAGTCAAAGCATACATTATTAAGGTTTGCATGCATTATGTATCCTAGGTGGAAAAGTTGACAGTGTTTTAGATGAAGATTATATTTCTGTCCTCCGGTGGAAATGTAAGCAGTCTAGAGAAAAAATGGTTCTGTATCACTAAGCCAATGCTCAGCAGTGTGTAGGATTCGCAGTGTCTGATTGGTCAAAGAATATCTAGATTGATGCAGGATTTAAGGGTTTTTTTGTTGTTTGTTGCGGGTTTTTTTGGTTAAGTTCATTGCAAATCCGTTGCAAATATTTGTCCTTTTTGACAGTTGGGTTGATTTTTAAGAAGCACCTCAAGGTTGACTCTCTCATCTTAACCATACATGACCAACAGTCCATTCCAAACCTTCCCCAAACCTAATGATACTGTTGCTCCTCATCGTTTCGGACCAACCTCACTTATTTTACAACCTGTTACTGGATCATCAGCTGCTTTCGTGCTATCACGTTTCTTCTTTGAGCTGCTCTGTGTTGACTGAGTTGGATTTAAAGCTTCAGTACGTGCAGGTCTTTTATAGTCCAAAGGTGAATCCTAACACCGGGTTTGTGTGTGGGTTTTTTTCTTTTTTTAGTGTGTCAGACGAAGTGACGTTACCGTATTCACACTCCTGAGGCAAACATCGATAAGCTGTGCAAAGTTTGTTGTATGGCTGATAACTCACCAGGCACTATAATGGCTAAACCAACAAAGCTTATATGTTTTTGCTCAAGACACAGATCGAATCTAATTTCTGTAAGATATAGACTTCTCTCTAACAAACACAAAATGTTGGATATTAACTAGAAAATCAACTCAAAGTGGGACCAATGATGAAAAGTTGAAGAAAGCAGCTAGCAGTTGAGGTTTTCAGTCACCTGTTGTGATCAGGCTAGTATGATCAAACTTCGGTTTAATAATAAACGTATGTGAACAAAACCAAGAGTTAACTTTTAACTAACAGAAACAGCTCTGCCATGCATGAAAACCACAATATTTATTTTATAGTATGTGATCGTTTTCTGTGTGAGTCGTTCTCACGCCTAAAGTGTCGAGAATTTAGTTTGTAAAACAGGTTCACACAAAGTTCACACAAAATAGGCTGTTCATTAACCAGCGTGTGGATGATAAGACGTTACGTCTTTAATTAACAAGATTTTTGAACTGATAAAAGTACCTTTTAATCAACATACAACACACAAAAGATAATAAAACTCACATTAAACACCTATGGTACATGTTGAGTCAGACATTACTGTTTCAAATGAATATAAGATATCCAGCATTTACATACATACATGCATATATGTTTATTTATCCCATATTATCCCACCAAAAAAAAGTGGCTGGATTGGATATGTTTAGACAGAAATTGTGACTGTTCAAATGTGTGGAAACAAAGTTTCCAAAAGTGACATTTCAGTCTAATTAACAGAGGGATTTTACATCCGTTAGCCGCCTATAAACAATAGAACGGGAGGAGAAACTGCTCAGAAGGAAGGAAAAGTGAAACGTTTGTTCAGGAAAACACTAGTGCACTACCTCCCCTGCTGTAACCCAGGTCTCCATTGGAAGGAAAGGGAGGGTCCCGCTGAAGAATTGGGGGAAATGTTAAATGCAGCAGACAAATAAGGATATGTAAAACCAAGGCTATAGCTGCAAAAAAAAAATTCTCGTTTTTCTTTTTCAGTCTGTCCAAGAAAAAAAAAACATGTGTTGTCCTAAATGTTCCACTGGAGGGCAGACCGTCAGAAAAAATGGTCCTGATAAAACTGAAAAAGGCCTGAAATCCTTTCTGACAGCTGGGGACTCAGGATAGTGACATCCTTCTGCTGACACATTCATGGAAACACAATTCAACATCACCAGAGACGTGAGCAATTAACACTGAAATGTCCTGATGGTTCTTTGATGGGATTGCTCTAGAACGAGTTACTGTAACTGTTGACGATCCATCATCATCAGGTCAAAATTGTAGTTGGTGTAGTTTTTTTTGGTTTTGTCTGCAAAAGTTACTCTGTTGTACTTAATTTTTTAATGCTAATTTGCAAATAAACTATTTACAGGCTAGCTGAGGGGGTGTCACAATTGTACCTTTTCGAAATCAACATGTTTGCATCGTAACTATGGCTACATTAGAAAAGTAGTGTCTACTTACTGTAGCATAAACCACCAAATGATATCAGTTCTTCACACACAGCAGATGGAACCAATGAATTCTAAATCCTAAGTATTTTTTAGATAACCTGTACCTGAGTCCACGTTGGGGTGGGTCGGGCCTTTTTTTTTATTTTTATTTTTTTTTGTCATTATGTAAAATAAAGCAAATAAGACAAAGAGAACGACTGAATCATCACAACTGTTTCTGTTAGCTGACGAATTGATGAAATGATTGATCATTCCAACTCTAATTGCATCACATTCAGAGTCAGCAGGATTGTCTTGGGGTAGGGGGGTGGGGGTATCTAGCAAAAAAAAAAAAACCCACTATGAACATACAAAACATGCTTCCCATAACACGGTGCAGCTACTTCTCTCTGATTGGTGTCATCGTGCAAAATAGTGCACGAGGTGTTAAAAAGAGCTGAACGTCTCAGCGGCGATGCAGGATTATTTTCTGTCCAACACAACAGACACTCAGTGTTGGTCTGTGTGGCGTCCGCCTGCTTCTATCTTGAGTAACTGGCACTTTAAGGGAACAGCATTCAAAGGTAACAGCTATGAGATCATCCGCTTGCGTCGTCATGGCAACAAAGGCTGTTGCAGCACTGCTTAGAAATAAAATGGCTGGCGTGGTGTCAGTCTCCCCCTCCTACTCCTACTCCTCCTCACCCCTCCTTCCCTCTCCTCTCCTCTCCTCTCCTCTTTCTCTTTGGTATCAGTGAACTGGAGCAGATTGGTTGTGACATGGTCCTCCCCCACCTCCACCCGTGCCCCGTCCTGCCCTCTCACTTTTGCTCCTTATTTCTGTCCCTCCATCCGTCCATTCACACAGCACACATGTGAGTCAGCAGGAGTCTGCAGCTTGCAGGAACTGCCACTCTGGACATGATGAAGGTGATGCTTTGAGTTTTGTATTTATTAATTTTTTTCCACTTTGACAGCTCCACACAGTGTACTAAATTAAACCAAATGATGAGCAACACCTTTTAAAATGACTCTCCCTTTTGGTTGTTGCCCGGTCAAGGCTGCATGTATTTTTGTTTTCCAGTGTGGTGAGACACCCCAAAAAAAAAAAGAAAAAAAAAAGAGGAAACTTGGTTGTTGAAGGGGCCCCTCATCCTTAAAGATAAAGAGTTAGTGAAACAAAGTGAGTGAGGGTAGAGGGGGGGGGGGAAAGGAGGAGGATAGAAATTCAGCCTCAGATTCAGATCCTAAGCTGTTCCCCGGATGTCATCTGAGGGTTGAATATTTTTATTTTTGTCTGTCTGTGTGTGCTTGTGCGCGTTTTGAGCTGTTGATATTTGCTCTCATCTCTGCTTTACGCATGTCCCCTCTCTCTCTCTCCCTCTCTCTCTCTTCTCTCTCCCTCTCTCTCTCTCTCTCTCTTCTCTCTCTCTCTCTCTCTCTCTCTCTCTCTCTCTCTCTCTCTCTCTCTCTCTCTCTCTCCCATCCTCCCCTCCCCTCCCCTCAGCCTCAATCACCCAGACACAGACGCATACATGCTCACGCAGAATCGCGCGCAGCAGGCGGATGCGCGCATACATACTTTCTCTCTCTTTCTCTCACACACACACACACATACACACACACACACATTTACACACACACATACACACACTCTCTCACACACACACACATGTACACTCACACACATACTCACACACCCTTCCTGGAGGTGCTGGGAGCAGCTGCAGCATTAGCGTTGAAAGAGATTTGCCGTTGACTGGAGTTTTGCATCCCACCCCCACCACCACCACCACCACCACCACCACCACCACCACCACCACCACCACCACCACCAACCCCCCCCCCCTCCACCCCGTTAATGAATGGATGCTACGACGATAGGCTCGGGATCAGCTTCTGCTGTTGGATTGCGGGAAACGGTGGATATCTATTCTTGAATTTATTTATTTATTTATTTATTTCTATGCTCTCCATTTTTTCCTCCCCACCCTCTCTTAGCGTGCTGTTGTCGAAAGGACGATGGGGTCTTGTGCTTGATCGGATAAAGATGGAGGTGAACGTGGCATCTCCGCTGCTCGGCATACTATTGAGGTTTCACTGGCCTTTAGGGTGAATGGAGCTTTTATTTCTGGCTTCTTCTTTTTTTTTTTGTCTTTTTTTTTTTTTTAAAGCGGGCTCTTTTGTTTTCCGGGGGATCGGTCGAGCACTCCTGTGGTGAATTGAGCTATTGTTGAAGACTGGGCCTCATATGCTTTGAATCTTTTTGGCTATCCATCCACCCCACCACCACCACCACCACCACCCCTCCTTTTCCCTTTCCATCCTCCGTTCCCTTCTCCTCATCTGAAACAAACGGATCCTTCAACAGCCGCTGAAATCTCCCCCCCCCCCCCCTTTGCTTCCAATGCCCCATTTCCCTCATCTCTACCCCTGCCCCCCCCTCCTCCTCCACCACCACCACCACCACCACCTCTCTCCTGCTCCCTCCTCCCACATCAGAGCGGCTACGTAATGTGCCTCCCTACGCATGCAAATGGGGATGCTACAAATGGTGGCTGGGACTGATGCCGATGAAAGGGTGATGCCTGGCGCGGTCACCTGCGCCTCATCCGCCGCCGCCGCCGCCGCTGCCATCATCATCATCGCTCCGGATCAGCCCGGGAGAGCCCCCCAGCGCCCCGATGACAACCCCCCACCGCGCCGACGCGTCCGTTTGTAGCTTACTCGTGGATGTAAATGAGACGCGTGTATGTGCGTAAAGGTGCACACTGGTTCCTGCCATGTCTGGTGTGTGATCGCTCTAGCGGGACGTTCTTACTGATGCGGGGGAGGCACTGAGCCTTGAGGTTGGTCGACCTCCCCCTGCACACACACCTCCCCCCCCCCCTTTTCCCCATCCCCACCTCTCCCCTCTTTCCTTCCTCCCCATCACTCTACTCCACACCTTATCCCCAAAGCCCCCACCTTCCCCTCCCCCCCCCCTCCCAGGGCGCAAGGCCACCTGGTAAAAAGGGGGTTTGGGGGTCACGATGAAGAAGAACCGGAGCGGCAATCTGCGGCGGGCTTGGCCCAGCTCGGAGCTCACGGAGCGGCCGTTGGAGCACAACCTCTCCCGTAGCGAGAAAGACATCCGCGTTCAGAAGCAGCATCTTCCTCCCCCTCCTCCTCCTCATTTCTCTCCGTCCCCGCCAAGTTATCGCGCTCCAGGTGAGTCTGACACGCCCACCAGCGGAAGCCCCGCCCATTATCACTACGTAGAAGTTAGGAAACACGCTCATCGATTTGAGGAGGGGGGGGGGTGTGTATGTGGACAAAATGTTTGTGTGGTCAAGGAGGTGATGCTGGAAAACTTCCCTGTTTCATGACAGCCTGACTGTTTAAAATGATAGCTGTAATATTTCAAAATTATTTTATTGTAAATCATCATTTTGTCTCTCATCTGTCTCCCAGTGGGCCCAGATATCTGTATTTTATTCGCACTGGCAAAATCTGCATACATTCTATATTCGCCGATCCGTATTTAGACAAATAAAAGTAGTGATAAAGCACATTTCATCCATCATGCATCATTTTCAGCTGTGAAGCATAAAAACAAGACAAAGACAGTTTACAATCAGCATCCCCTTACTGATTGTGAGATACACCAGTTGTTATTACGTTCCTGCTAAACTTTGTGACAGATTTCTGTTTTGTGTGTGTTAAGATGACAAAAAGGCTTGCGAGACGTCACCACAACTTGTTGTTGATACCAACAAAATCAAAGTCGTTTCAGCTTCTTCTTTTTTTTTTCCCCCCCCTCCGCTACACGTTTGCATCTTTTCTGTCTTCCTCTGCTTCATTTTAAGAGCTGAAATACTACAACCTCTTTCCCTCCCCCCTCAGAGATTTTGATGTGTGTATAAGCAGACACAAGATAACACAAAGGGAGAGAGGACAGCATGCTTTTTTTATTTTATTTTTTTATTTTTTTGACTAATTCTCTGGCAGATTCCAGCTTTTCTCCTCTTTGCTAAAAGCCGAGCGAAGCCTCTTCAAGCTAAAGGAGCTACTAAACAAAGATAACGTCATCGTGTTGCTTAACTGACCGTTCAGCTGAGGGTTGGTTGTAGAGGCAGGGCCCTGCACAGATTCCGGCTCAGACCAAAAACAAGTGTGGACACATAAGGGTAGCAAAACTTGCCATCGGAAAAGCCACGTTTATCACGATGGTTATTTGTCGGGAGTTGACGAAAGGTTAGAAATGAAATACGGAGGTTTTGAAGGTGCAGTTTCAACGCGGTATCACGTGGTCTTCCATCAATCACCAGATTTAGGTCAGAGGACAGTCTCGGCTACCACGCAGATGCTGCAGCGATGGATCCAGTGTGTTGCTGCTTTACAACCTTTAAGCGGGGCAGATGTTTTCTCTCAGAGGGGCTTGAAACCAGGCCGTCTGGTTGTAGGATGATCTCACTACTCACTACTGCTGACAGCAAAGCCAGCTTAATTCAACAAAGGCAACAGGGAATTTATGTGTGTAAGCTCTCAATGTGGCGCCAAAGTCAGCTGCATTTTCTTTAATTTCAAAATCTGTTTGGGTTGATTTCTGCAGTATTTTTTTTTTTCGGGGGGCGTGGGGTGTCCCTTTTTGTGGTTTTTACAGAC
This sequence comes from Antennarius striatus, assembly GCF_040054535.1. Lineage (NCBI taxonomy): Eukaryota > Metazoa > Chordata > Actinopteri > Lophiiformes > Antennariidae > Antennarius > Antennarius striatus. The sequence continues at coordinate 4,054,235 of NC_090783.1, forward strand.
TCAGGTGATCTTTCTTTAGGGTTACGGCTGCTGCGACAGCCTCATTGTTTGTTAAGCTACCAGAATCAGGTGGAAAGAGAGAGGTGAGACGGACGTCGGACGACGCAGACGGGTGGAGCTGCCGTTAAACGGCGTGCAAACTGCTGCCGTTTGACCATTACATCATAGCTTCACACGCTACGCCTGCTGTTCATTCATGAGCTCACAGTTGTGCTTGTTCCTCCTCCTCCTCCTCCTCCTCCTCCTCCTCCTCCTCCTTCTCCTCTTGCAGGTGACGTGTCTCCAATCAGTATGTCGCCCATCAGCCAGTCACAGTTCATCCCTCTGGGGGAGATCTTGTGCCTGGCCATCTCTGCTATGAACTCTGCCCACAAACCAGTCAACCAGGAGGCTCTGGTGGAGCACCTCACTGCCAGCTTCCCAGGTACGCTGCTCTCATCTCGTTCTTCAGGTGGATCGCAGTAAAGATTTGATGTTTCAGGACACCATGTGACACGTGTTGCGAGAAAATCAGATTTTAATATACATATGCGCTTGTTTTATTCTCTTCTGAGTCGTTGCTTCTCAGTTTATTCTCATCAAATGTTCAAATATTCAGTTAAGGTTTCATTTTATGTTAAAAACAAGCCTCAAAATATAAAAGGATGATCTGGGTTTGTTTCAAATGTTACTTGATCTCCCCTCAGAGCAAAAGTTAAACTTTTGCAAACATCACATTTCCACAGTCATAGATTTGAAATGGTTTAAAACTTCTGCTCAATCAACAGAAAACTAATTTTAATAATTGTTTCAAGACTCTTTTTTTTTAAAGCATTCGTATTTTTGGATTTGCGGCCTTTTCTGTCACATGTCAATTAAATGCAAAAAACTTTCAGCATTTGTTCTATTGTTTGGGCAAAATAAGACATTTGAAGACATCATGTTAAGCTCCAGGGAATTATGATGGACATTTTGTTCTAAAGTGAGCTTTCAACCTTTTAAAACATGGTGAGCATCATCTGCTCCCAATGTCATATACGATTTTCCGGTATTTATAGGGAATATCTTGTTAAATGATTCACTCGCTTACTTATTACAAACCCTTCTGTATTTGGATCTTCTACTAAAATAATACTTAAACCAGTTTTAATTATTAAACACCGACATCCTACATTAGCCTCCTGTGGTGATTATGTTGTTGTTTTAGATGTTCTAACACCGTTTTTTACACAGTGATCTGTTTTTACTTTCTGTGATTCCAAAGCAAATATTGTTAACATATATAATGTTCTAATAGTCTCAGTAATTTAAAAGCTTCAAGCTTCTGGTGTTAAGCTACAAGTCGTCAGTCACACTTGATAAGAAGCTCTCTTTTAAATTCATCTTTCCTCCTATACGGTCTCAGCGTGGCCGAGGTGGACCTACAGTATATGTTGCATCATTTCAGTGTAAAAGGCTATAAAGGGGTGATGCAATGTCAGGCAACACATCGCCTTACAAGACAAAGGTTATGAATAGTGTTGCTAAAGAAAGTCTTTAAATCATATTTTTGATCAGTTTGAAAATTCCCTCTTTACAGGAGACGATGTTTTGCATCCTTGGGCTTTCAATTTCTGATGGATTTTTTATTTACATACAGTACATATTAAATCTTTGTGTCAAAATGGTATCATTTATTTATTTTAGTAATTATTTGTGTGTCTGTTTTCATATAAAGACATTCTTCGTATATGATTTGTATACAATAAAGTATGGATTAACGGGGAAGTAAGAGAAATAAATTACTTGTTTGCTAATTGTTATTTAGATGTGATCTGATTTAAATTTAAGTGAGGCGTAAACTTAATTTTAGGCACTCAAACATCACACATGTTGCATGTTATATTAACATTAAAATATCTCTCATGTTAGTTTAATAATCTGTTAATAATATGTTTATTCTTAGGACCCCACAATGATTTTATAAGATTGGTTCTAAATTGTGCCAAACAAATACACGTCAGGATTTTTATTTTTCCAGACCATTAATTTACCTTTTCTAAGGTTTCCAAATGTCTCTAGGGTCAAAGTTGATTTATAGTCATTTATATGTCACACACGAACCAAAATTTGTCCTCAGGTCCAGTGGTGGACATGAACAAAGTCCTATAATAAGTACCAAAGTTCAACATGAGGGTTACAATGTCTTGTGTTTTCAATAGTTTTCATACAAATAACTTTTTCTAATTAAAATTGATCTTTTAACTCTTTCCGATCTGTGCTGCAGGCGTGCCTACACCCAGCTCAGAGGTTCTACGACATACCCTGAACATGCTGGTGCGAGAGAGAAAGATCTACCCCACCCCTGAGGGCTACTTCATTGTCACCCCCCAGACCTACTTTATCACCCCTTCCCTCATCAGAACCAACAACAAGTGGTATCACCTGGACGATCGGCTACCAGAGCGACAACCACAACCGTCACAGCAGCAACAACAACAGCAGCAGCAGCAGCAGCAACAACAACAATGCACCTCTCCTCAGTCCGGCAACGTCACGCCATCCACACCCGGCTGCCTGAGAGAGAGGCCTCCCCGCAAGAATCACAGTGACTCATACAACTCCTATCGCGAAGACTCATCCAGACAGCATCCCCCTCCGCTCCAAAGTAAGTCTCCTAAGGAACACAGGGGAGATTCCTATCAAAATAAGCAGCCCAAGGACCACAAGAGCGGAGATCCTCCACCAGGCACCTCAACCAAGGAGCATCGCGGCGAACCGCCATCGTACCCTCATCCCCCTCTTCCCACTTCCCCTCCTGCCCAGCAGCTGCTGCCTCAAGATGTTGCTGATAAGAGCAAAAGCATCACTTCTTTCCCTTATAAAACTGACACTCTGACCAAAAAGAAAGAAGGAAGTGGTGGTAGCGGCGGTGGGAGCGGCGAGAAGCAATCCAAAAGGTTTGGTCTCAGGCTATTCAGGCTGAGTTTCAAGAAGGACAAAATGAGACAGCTGGCCACCTTCTCAGCACAGTTCCCCCCAGAGGAGTGGCCCCTCCGTGACGAGGATGTGCCGACCACGCCCATTCCCCGCGAGGTGGAGATGGAAATAATTCGTCGAATCAACCCCGACCTGACAGTGGAGAATGTGGCGAGGCACACGGCGGTGATGAAGAGGCTGGAGGAAGAGCGCATGCAGAAGAACAAGGCGGGGTCTTCGGCCCAGCATAGCGCACGCAGCCGGAGGGGGAGGGGACACAGGAGAGCCCCGCATGGTAAGTCCCGTTCACACAGCAAGCCCAGAACCTCCAGGGGAGACCCGTCTGAGGGGTCAAACTGGGACCTCTTGTTCATGGAAAGGGATTACCGCTTCTTCAGCCACTCGTTAGTCCGCTCGCCTCGGGAGGCCATGTACACCTTGGAACGCAGGCGGAGCGGAGGCGCCACGTACCTGGTCCACAGCAACCCCAACATAACCGAATCGTACTGCCCGGTTACCCCCGAGTGGGATGTGTCAGGGGAACTGGCCAAGAGACGGACAGAGATGCCCTTCCCCGAGCCGTCGCGCGGGACGTGCCAGTCTAGGGTGCAGAGAAGTCACAGTCACAATCAGGACAGGAAGTCGCGTCACGAGAGGTCGGATCAAGCTAAGGAACGCTCTCGGTCCATGGACAACTCACTCAAGGGCCCGTCGTTGGGGGCACCAGAAGACTTTGAACCCAGTCTGGAGGAGCGTAGTCATTACTACACCGATGACGGCACCCTTCGCGCCACGCAGAAGTCCTCCCACTACTCAAGGATCATGTTCTCCGCTGCTAAGTTCCACTCTGATTTTAATGTGCCTGATTTGGGGAAAGGGAGTTTGGACGAGTCGAGGATCCGGAGTACGATGGAGAGGAACAAAAGCAGAGACAGCTTGCCGACATACAACGAGCTAATGGGACTTTCTCCTAAGCCCTCAACAGATGAGTACTTCCAGTGCAATACGTCAAATGAAACAATCCTAACTGCCCCTTCGCCTCAGGCAAAATCAGAATATGACACATTAACCTCATCAGGGGGACTCCGAAAGGGCTCTCCGGCTGACCGTCAAACGCCTCACCTCACCTCTCCCCACACGATGGAGTACAAAGAGGACTTGTCGGCAGCAAAGGGACAGAATGGCTCGGTACGATTGACGCCGAGCCAGACGCCAGAGCCGGTGCAAAACGCCCGCTTGACGCCACACCAACATAACGTCGATCCCGGAGGGGGAGGAGGCAGTATGGTGATCAAGAGGAAAGAGATCTTCAGCAAGGACACTTTGTTTAAACCTCCACACAATGCCTTGTCCACAGGCTACGTGGACAGCAGCTACACCAAGTCCGGCACATTGCGGAAAGCCTCACATGCCAAATCAACAGAGGCCCTAGACAATCCTGAGCCCCAGCAGCCTTCCAATTCAGCCAGTTCCTCAGCGTCCCCTGCAGTTTTACAAGGCTGCTTAGAGCCAACTGTCCCCTCCGCCTCCTTTGACTATTATAATGTATCAGATGATGAGGAAGAGGAAGAGGCAGAGGAGGACTCGCACAAAGAGTTGGCAAAGGCAGAGGATAACAAAGACCACGGGGAGGGGGGTGGTAACGGTGGAGGCGGTGGCGTTGGCGGGGAGGGAACCATGCAGTGGCTACTGGAGCGGGAGAAGGACCACGATCTGCAGCGGAAACTGGAGACCAACCTGACCTTACTCAGCCCCAAGGAGACGGAGAACAGCAGCAGCCAGAAGTCGGCCCACTCCGCCCGGTTGGACAGCATGGACAGCAGCAGTGTCACAGTGGACAGCGGATTCAATTCCCCCAGGTACGAGCTGTATCACCTAGCATCCCCCCGCCGATCGCTCAAATGGATCGCTGTCCAAGCAGATGTTGGTACCTACAGTCTGTGTGTGATATAATTGAATTTAAACTTAGAGGAGAGGCGATGACATGGTGAACCATCCCAGGCAGTGTTTTCCAAACTTCTTCCCATCATGGACCTCTAAACTAACAAAATGCCTCCATGAATCCTGTTTGATAAAGTTTAATCCCAGGATTCCCTCTTTAATAAGTATTTAGTCTTTAAAAGTTTTATTTGGAGAGTGAATAAAACTTATAATCAGAGTTATCATACATTCTGCCATCATGTTACTCATGAGTGAAGTCTAGTGAAATATAATAGTGCTATTTCTTGGGGGGGGCAGGAACTATCTAGAACTCTCTAGTTCAGAGTCTGAACTTCAAGCTACTTTTCATGTCTTTCAGCTTCTTCTCTATGGATGACTATTGGTCAGCTGTCACACATGATCTGACACATAGAATATCTTAACATTATTCTCACCTTTGTTATTGTTCAAAACCCAGAAAGCAAAGGTTGGTAGGCTGGTTTTTGGATTTAAATGCACCATCACCAGAGGTGTCCTTCCACCGACTGAATCTGAAGTGATGTCCTGAACTTAGACCCCAGTGTGAGTTAAGGTTGCCTCTTCCTGTGGTATCCGTCATCAGATGATGGTAAATTCCAGTTTGGGAATGTCTGATCTCTAAAACAAACATGTATTCACACAATCATTGGACAACTATATGGATGACTTTATGATTGTCTGTATTGGAAGCCAATAATGTTCATATCAGTGAAGCTCGATAGCAGACCCTCTGCCTCTTTAGTGTATAAACCTCACACACAATAGGAATATAGTTAAACGACTTAAATAGAGTTTGTAAAATTTTGAGTGAAAAATCCAACCCTACCACATATTTAATAATTTTGTCCAAATTGGAGCTTGTATTTTCATCCTAACTGATCAAAATCCTGATACATATTAAAATAAAAACTCACAGGATGATTAAAATGTGACGAGTGTGGTTGTGGATCTCTCAATATATAAATACTTGGATTAAAAGTATGAGGAATAAATAATGTAAAGTGACCATTTATGTAAGGAATGTTGAGCATGTTCCACACATGTATAAATATTCTATTAGCATGATTTAATTATCAACTCATAAAATGGTTATGGCTTGTATTTTGACTCTTTTTTTATGATGAATGACTTTAAAAACATTTATTGTTTGTGTGACCTTCTTTTACTGTTTTTTTTTTATTCTTATAATAAATCCGCTTTTTTTTAACGGTATGCATTGTTAGTTGAAATGGTTTTATTCCTCTTTAGAGTCCACCAGCACTTATTTCTGCACAAGAAGTGAGACGTTAAATCCATCGCTCATTCCTGATGTTTTATTGTCTCTTGTCCAGGACACGTGAAAGCCTTGCATCCAACACATCCAGCATAGTGGAAAGCAATAGACGGCAGAATCCGGCGCTGAGCCCCGGCCACATCGGCACCAGTAGTATCGGACTGCCATTCAGCTTTCGCGCCATCCCAGAACCCCCCACCACACAGCCTGAGAAGCTCCAGAAATCATCGAACTGCCTGGCCTCCATCACAAGTGTCTAAAGGCAGTGTGGACTGAGACCCTAATGGTGGTGGAGGAAAGAGGAAGCGAGGTGTTTCTCCATTTTTACCCTTGCTTTCCTCACACACACACACACACACACACACATGAACACACACACACACACACACACACACACATCTTCAGACTCCTGAGAATCCATTTACCAGGACTGTTACAAAAACAGGCATGGCTTCAAGAGACTGTTCACACAGCTTCAAGAACTTTACTGCAAAAAAGAGAAGAAAACTACAGAATATCAAGACCGCTGTAGATGAAGAAACCTACCTGAAGTGATTTTTGGTGACATGGACTCTAGTTTGGCTTATATCAAGATTCTTAAATATTGGTATTGGGAAGTAGTAGCCTATAGGATTCAAGTTACATTTGGAAATATTGAAAACTTTTTATATTACTTAACAATACATGTCCAATTAAATGTTCTCTTTCCTGAAATAGCGTCAAGTTCTTCAGGACAATTCAATGTATCAGCACAATGTCGAGACAATAAACGTTGATCCTGAGAACAAAGAATGAAAGATATAAAAACATGCAAATGATTTATGTATACTCAATACTTTTGATATCCTAATTATTATAATGGTGGTATTAAAGATGCTATGTGACCAAAACTGATGTTTGGATAAAAGGATCTGCACCTCACCTCCACATCTGCATCACATATACTTTGAACTGTCTCACCACAAGGGTCATTTATTGTCTTTCATTCATACGACAGGATCCTCTTTAGCAGAAGCAATATGCAAAGGATTGTAACTTATTTTTGTCCTCTCCAGTTCTCCTGGTGCATTGTGGGAACTGTAGGTAGGATGAGGTGATTGTTTAACCACTCAGCAGCTAATGTTCGTCAAGATTCTATTTTAAACCTCCAAGAGAAAATAATTCTACCAAAACTACACCTTTTATATAGTTATTTTATTAGCAAGCTTTTGCTATACACTGAGCTGGAACTATCTTGATAATTGGTTTTTAATGATTTAAAAATATTTTTTGCAAATATGGGGAAAGCAAATCTCAAATTTTATCTTCTATGAGACATCACTGTGCTTTTGGAAACTTTGATGGGGATATAAATCATACAACTGAAGATGAAAATAATCCATAAAATAATGTTTACTCATTGTTTTCTTCATTAATCATATTTTTAATTGTGGGAAATTTATCATTTCTTTGGCGTAACTGATAAAGGATTGTTGAATATTTTATTTTTGGACTTGGGTAAATTTTAATTTCACTGTTCTATAACTATTAAAAAAAACCCGTAATATTTTTTTATCAGAACACAAATTAATCTGTACTTTTGCTGTTCTGAATAGTTTTGGAATGTTTCAGGTGCAATAGTGCTGTTTTCATTGGATCTATATGTTATAAATATATTTACTATAATAAATTTCACGCTTTAAAACTGAAAATTTACACACATACAAAAAAAAACAAAAAACAGGCTGACTGCTTGCATTTCCCTACATGAACCGAAGATGGAAGCAAAGTTACAGCACTGGAAATCTATGGACGTAAAAAATACAGGTTGACCAAGTGAAAAACACGTCTCTGAATTGAGGAGAAAAATCATTCAAACCTCATCTATTTGCAATAACCACACAAGGACAGTAAAAGTAATGCTTTATATTCAGCATCTGAAAGTATTGTGTCACCTTAAACCAGGTATTTAACGTTGTTATGACCAGGAAATGGTCTGGTTTTTCACTTAAAGAAACTTAAGCTATCGTGAAAACGTTACAATCATCAATTTTAATTTTTAGATGAAGCGCTATATATAGTAACAATTGGGAGAAACCGTTTCGGAACAGTTTCAAGAGCGCTTATTTTGAAAAGGTTGAGCTGCGCGCCCTCTAGTGGCCAAACGGGCGCATAGCTGGCAGCAAACAGCTGGAGGTGCGCGCCCAACGTGAGGCGGCTGAAGCTCGACGACCTGATCCCGTAAAGGTAAGAGGTTTATCCTCAGGACACCACCAGTGCTCTGAGTTGAAAATGGGTCAAGAGTCAAAAGCAGATTGTCGTTAACATGACTGCAAACAAAATGTAAAAATCACCGAGAAACTCTAATGCAAAAGTTTTGAGTATTAAGACCGGGATGTGGAGATGTGGGGATGCGTAAGGTCAGAGGTCATTCAATCAGAACTTCTGTTCTTGCTCTTTGGGATGGTCACTATTTTATTTCTACACTGCTTACATTGCATTGCATGAAAATGAGATGATTTTGATAAAGAATTTGATGTAATTCTCTTTATTTCCAGCCTTTATACTGAGCTAAGTCTGCTTATAATTCACAGATACGAGATGGTATTGATGTTTCTCATCTGGTCTCTCAGCAGGAACATGAATGCACATGAATATATACAGCAATAATAAGGAGTTTGTTGGAATAGAATAAAAGGTAGAGAAGCAAAAGAGTCAGAAAGAACCTAAATAAAACACAGCAGTAACCCAGGAAACACAGAGGCGTGTATTTCTTTTTTTTACCTGTGTGTATTTTAATGACTGATGTAGATGACATCTCGTCAGTGTCTCTGCACTACAGAGGTGGAATGATAAAACAAAAACTACAGTGGATCGGGGTCACCTTGAGCTTGGCACGTACAGCAATGCATGATTCAACTTAAAAACAAAGTTTACAGACAGCCACAAACGTAATATCTCTATAATCGCCTATAACACACACTTACACAATTGCATTTAACACAGAAATGATGCAAACCGTGTGCACTTTGATTTTGGTCAACTTTACATCGCTCCAAATACACAGAAGGGAACTCTGACTTCAGGTATAGTCAGGGAAAATGCACAGAAATGAGGTGTGTTTCTGCAGACATGTCACCGTGTGTGTGTGTGTGTGTGTGTGTGTGTGTGTGTGTGTGTGTGTGTGTGTGTGCGCGTGTGTGTGTGTGTGTGTGTGTGTGTAAGAGAGAGCAGAGAGTGTGTGTGTGAGGGTGTTTATTGCAGAGCAGCAACAGAAACTGACACAAACAAACATGCACCATTGATACTATCTCACAAACAGACTACACTTCCCATGTTTTTTTAAACGATAAAACCATTCAAGTTCTCCAAACAAATGAAATATGCTGCCAAAAAAAAAAAAAAAAAAATTTGAAATACACTCCACTGACAATCTGTGCAAGAGCATAGGAGCGACCTCAGATAGCATACATTTGGTGGTAAGGCAAAATTGTAGTTCCACAGGACTAGTGCTGTTGATGCAGCATGTTGTTCGCACGCTGGCTGCCTCCTTTTAAAAACCTGTCCTTCCATCCGTAATCATCTGTCACTCAGTGTGTTTTTATTTTTAGCACCATGGGAATCTCTCCTTCCATCACACTCGTGTCACTCCGAAAAAAAAAAAGAAGAAGACAGCTATGAAGATGTTCCCTTCTGAAATCCACTAGCTGAAACAGGAAAGGTTCCGCCAAAGTTCCTCGGTTTGTCACGAGATGGTACAAAAACCACAATGCAAGGCTTTATATTAACGTCACAGATCTCCGTTTGCATTTGTGTTTCCATACCATGATGGCCGTCTGCAAAAGCTTTAAGCAAAAAGGGACTTCGGCCTTTCGTTTTTGTTCTGTTCTCTGTACACACAAACACATACAGTAAACACAATGGGTTTAAAACAATAAGAAATGAAATCACATCGGCTGCAGACCAGTTCCCAGACGTCAAAGGCAATAAAAACATCTCCCTCCTTTCCATTAAGGTGGGCGTGGGCAGCGGTGCGATCGCAAAGTCACAGTTCAAGGAACCACGAAACACCCAAAACTCCCATGTTGGATGCAGCTCCTGAAACATCCATAGGTTATAATTCTGGATATGAATGTTAGCATGTTTGTATGTGTGTGTGTGTGTGTGTGTGTGTGTGTGTGTGTGTGTGTGTGTGTGTGTGTGTGTGTGGGTTCTCCTTTGTTTGCATTTGTGCAACCATGAGTATCTCAGTAAACTGATCTCCGGTAACCCTTTGTCCACTCCCGAGGGGAGTTTGGTGTCCGGTAATGAAAACCACCTCCGCAAAAATGCTTCGTTCGATAACCTTCGTGTTTCCCCACATTTGTAGAGGCTCATATTGGATATCTGAGTGTTTTTCCTGTCTCATCTCGCAGCACGATAACCTGTGTGGAGCCACGGAGGGGGGACAAATGTTTCACTCCAAGTGTCTTTTTCCTCCTGTGGCTGGCCGTCGTCCACGTCAGTCTTTGGGTCCGAGAGGATGGGGGGGCGGGCTGTGCTTTTCTTTGCCGTGGTGAAGGTTAGGGTGACAGTGGCAGGGCCGCGCAGAGGTCAGAGGTCAAGGGCTGCATGTGAGGTCATTTCCTGGTGTGAAGGCTCTCCTGGAACTTGGTGCTCGTATAACGGATGTGGAAGCCCTTCTTGCTGATTGTGTCGTCGCTATGGAAGCGGATGAGCATTGCACCTCCGGGCGAATAGATCCCCTCCCTGGGCTGAGGAGGGGAAGGCAGAGAGATGTGTCTGTCAGATATGTGGAGGTTCAGCCGCTATAGGTGCAAATAAAACACGTTATGTAATCCATTTGTTTTGTTGCTCCGCCTCCTGTTTACTGTGAACCTGAGGCGTGACATCATCGTACTTCATCATATCATACAGTATATCAGATATTATACACATATGATATGATATGAGCTGATGTGATATGATATGATACACACACAGATAGGATACACATCATACAGATCATCATCATCATCATCATCATCATCATCATCATCATTTCAATTGCCCCCTGGGGACTAATAAAGTTTTTTTGAAATTTGAATTGAATTCTGAATACTGTATGTTATTCTCTGGGCGTAAAATACAATTATAGGGATAAAATGTGGTGATGATGGGATGAAAATACATGTAAGAATATTTGCAGATTCTATTTCCCTCGCCATGTTATGACTTTGGAAGGGGGGGTGGTGCACTAACAGATTTAAGGAATGCCAGTCAAGGACAAAGATAAGCATGGATTCACATTTTTTCCCTTTCTCCACACTCCTCTGCACTGTCTTCCAATGTTTGGGTGAAAGATTATTCGCCCCTCTTATGCTAACACACTTTATGTCGACACAACTGACGCCAATTCACAATTAAATCTTGCGAAAACACAATGTCGGAGAAGTGACTTCACGTCTTACCCCTGATCCACAGAAGCGACCGAGTCGGTGCGAGTTGGCGTCGTACCCGCTGTACAGCTCAATGTAGTCGTAGCCGCAGTCGGCTTCCTCCTCTACCTCGAAAGTGATGAAGCTCAGCTCAATGCCGTACCCCTGTTCGGCCGTCAGCAGCCACTCACAGTCGGTGTGACCCGGGTAGTTGTTGTCCCCAAACTGGGAGTGAGAGTAGAGGTTCCTCTGACGGGCCTCTGCCTTCAGCCGGCCTCCACACTCTGCAGGGTGAAAGGGTTAGGATGGGATTTTAAATCTGAAAATGTCACTTTTAGTAGATTTGCGATCCGATTTCATGATGGATTTCCATCACGTTTGCAGAATGCACTCAAAAGGAACTCCACCTGGACACGCACCTGTGGAATGAGTGGCCTGGAAGCCTTTCCTTTGCACCGAGGCGTCGGAAATGAAGCGGAGGTACATCCTGTTGTCTGTGGAGATCAACTGCTCCGGGATCTTGCTGCCGCACAACCGACCCAGGATGACCGCCGTGTCGCTGTCCCCGTCGAAGGCCTCCAGGTGATCGTATGCGCATTCCTGGTGCTGCTCGATTTCAAACTCATTGAAGGTCTGGAACAGGTGGAGACAAAGAAGCAGAGAAGTTTTTTTTGGAGATCCTTACCTTGTTGTTGTTTTTTTTAATATTTAACAAACAAATAGGAATAAAATGTTGGATGGATTCTGAGGATATTGTAGGAGAAACTCGGCTCTCCTTTGCTTTTCTGTTACGTACACACTAACCTCCATGAACAGTCTGTCACGATTCATAATCTAATCAAGTCGCCGTGAGCTGAGTCATAAAACCTCGCAGGCCGATCTTTCCCACACACACTCACACACATCTCTGGTTTTCTCACCGCAAAACGTCGAAGCGGATGGATTTTTAACAAACCAGACAGAAGGAGGACGAGAGCCAACACGAGCTGATGGGACGACGGCGTTACTGGCCAAATCGTAATGAATTCCAGATGTTTAACCTACAGCTCAGATGAGACCTGCATTCACGTCTCTTCAGTAAAGAACATAGAGTGTGTTTGACCGCGTGTGAAAGAAACAAGAAACAAGAATAAATGTCTGGTATTAAATTCATCCTACTGTGATGTCATGACTGCGATTGTAGGGAGAGTATTTTCTAAACTCAAAACACCCTAAAGAAACACAGCAGAGGTGTATATTTATGTGTTTTTAGTAATATTTTAAAACTGCAGAATGAAAACAGGTACTTGAATACCTGGTGTGTTTACAGTACCTCAGTAAAACATGTTTGTACGGGGATTTGTTCAACCAGAATGTAACTGAGATTGCTTAATGAATTTTTAAAATTATTTTACAGAAAATTTAAAATGTGCTAAGAGTCTAATTATAAAAAAAAGTTCAGGAAAAAAAATACATTTTTGATGCAGGCTTTTGTCCCTGAAGCATCTGCATGCGATGCTTCAAGTCAGGCATCCGATGAAGATGCACTTGAACACACCACGGAGATGCAGCGCGTTTCCAGTGTGTTTCTTGCAGAACGTCATGAATGCTGGTGAAATCGTTTGTGCTTTGTGTTTGTTATGCAAGCGATGATGTGAGATTATCAAAAGTAAATGACAGTAGATGAGGATTCTGATAACCTGCCAGGAGCTCAGCGTGCAGCTGGAGAGCCCCAGTGAGGAGTCAAATCTACTTTACAGGAGAGCAGTGTGTGTGTGTGTGTGTGTGTGTGTGTGTGTGCCCATTGGACAGATCGTGCTGTGCTAGTGTGTACGACACTATCAGCGTGGAAGCCTGAATAGACTTTAGGAGGATTATCTGAAGCACGTTGTGTGAATGTGAGTCTGTTTGCTCCTCCACATTTTTGAATTTATGTTCCAGGTTTGAGATTATAGGTTAGTTTATAAATCTATTAGTTCAGTGACAAAACAATTGGAGATATTTTAAAGCTTCAGTGGTCAAAAATCTGATCCCATCAGCATGAAGGTGAACTTTGTGACCCTCGGACGACTTGTCAAGACATTGCGCGGATGATCGGACACCGTCTGTCTCCTGTCAGCAGAGGTAATAAATGAGAGAAAAACCTGACAGAAAAATGGAGAAAAAATAAAGTGGGTGGTGAAGGATTTGACTGCATTGAGCTCAACCTCACTGCCTGCCAGAATGAATCCAGATTTATTATACACAGGGTTCTATTTCCTCACCGCGAGCTGCGAGGCGTCCATTCGCTCAGGGTTCTCTCCCACATCGCTTTTTCAAAAACAAACCGGTTCGCGTCACTGAGTCCCAGGGAACATCGCTGGAAGAACTAAAACATGTGTCGTGATTGGCTGAAAGTCTTTTTGTGCAAACAATTGTGCAAAGAAATTCTTGCGCACAATTGAAAATAATTAAAAAAGAATCACCACTTCAGATAGATAGATAGATAGATAGATAGATAGATAGATAGATAGATAGATAGATAGATAGATAGATAGATAGATAGATAGATAGATAGATAGATAGATAGATAGATAGATAGATAGATAGATAGATAGATAGATAGATAGATAGATAGATAGATACAGATGGTCACTGCTCAAGGCGCTGCCCCGTTAAACAGACGCATACGTCCCCCCCCCCAACCTTTCTCACTCAAGTTCTGCAAGTGGAACAAGAAAAGGGGATGAAAGCCCGAAGCGTTACACGACCCCACAGAGAGAATTCTGTTTTATTAAGAAGGAGAGAGAGAACAGGAAGTAGTCGACTCCACCAGGCCTGAAATCTGAGCTCACACTTACGATCTTGACTCTGTGTCCCGGCGTGGCCGTGATGTCCCAGGTGCATTCCTTACGGCTGGGGTACTTGTCTGGCCAGTTGGGGCTGCTCAGGGTCCCACTAGGGCTGTGGATCTTATGTTCACACTCAGCTGGAATATCCACACACACACACACACACACACACACACACACACACACACACACACACGATACACACACACACACACACATTGAAAGGAAGTTAGAATCATGGCTGCAAAGGAAAAGGTCAGAGGAAATGGAAAGGAAACAGGAAGGAGAGAAACAAGAAGCAAAAGAAAGAAACGGGGCAAAAATTTCACAGAAGCACATCCTGGTGATGCGTTCTGTGTGAATCTCACATGAACACATGAACACATGTTCTACATAAACACTGCTAACAGACAAAGCTAAAAGGGATGATGATAACAAAGTGGTCCTACATGTCTTCCACTACCTACTGCATGGAAAAAGTAATGTTATCAAGCATAAATGAATATAAAATACATGCTGTTTTAAATCTTCAAATCACAGTTATCATTAATCATTAATACATGAAGACAGATCTCTAAAATCAGCAGAAGCTCAAATCCTAAAAATCTCAACCCTGAGCTGTGATTTCTTTTCCTACCAGAAATGTAGTCACATTGAGCATTTTGTACGTCCAACAATTTAAATCAAATCCCAGTGCAGATTTAAGATTTATTCTGGATGAGTTCAACAGAAACAATTCATCAAGGGTTAACTGAGTGATTTCATGAATGATGTGACTAATATATCCTTCCCCGTATCTAAATTTGATGAACGTTGATATGTTTGCTCTAGGAAGATGAGGAATAGGACTCTGTGTGTGTGTGTGTTCGTGTGTGTGTGAGGAAAGCAAGGGTGTGTGTTAGGAGTTAACTGAACGACATGGGATGAAGGGAGTATAAACAGGACAGCCACATGGATTCCAGAGACACAGCTTTTATTGAGACACATTGACCCCAAGTACAGAACGACACAGATGAGTTTACAAGAAGGTAAAAACATGAAGGAGAATCCTGCAGTGCAAAATACACAGACATCACATTCCATACACACATCCAGCATGCACTTTATTTATGACAAGGTGGTAAAAGTATATATTTTTTACATTATCAGCTATCGTCAAGAACAGGAAACCGTTGATGAAGCTACAGCATCAAGAAGTACCCATAAAGCTCAGGTTTAATAGATGTCTGTCAGTCCTGGTTACACACATCTGACAGGTCACCTCATGGGTTAACATATTATTATACATCCAGATATCCAGCTGTGTTAATACGTTTACAGAAATAATGTTTTTACGTACACAACGACGGACACAAGCTGTGCGATGGGAATAGGGTGACTCTGACAGGTTAAGGGGCAAGCTGGTCTAATCCACTTCATCAACACACACACACACACACACACACACACACACATATGAACATAGGAAGCTAGTGATGCATGTTCAAGCCCTCAGATGTTTGAAACAAGATCGTTTTTATGAGCAGTGTAGGGAGCCTTCAGAGAGGCGTTCAAAAGTTCAACTTCAAAGAGTCAAGTATATTATGTCAGTTCAAGAGCTGAGTGCGTGTGTGTGTGTGTGTGTGTGTGTGTGTGTGTGTGTGTGTGTGTTTGTGTGAGGGAGAGAGAGAGAGAGAGTAGGATTTCAATCAATCCTTATCCAAGATCAATACCTGAAGGTTTTTTAGACTCTTAAAGGGTCAAACATTTGAACGTGCTGCTGGTTTTATCGCTTCATCGGGTCAAAAGTCAAAGTCATTGAAGTCGCCGCCACGCGTCTTCATCTTAGCAGCTCAACATGACGCTTTCTGCAGCTCCGCTCACAACTTCAAGTCAGGAGTGTGAAAATGTTTTGTCCAAAAAAAAAAACCAGGCTCCTCAAATGGAAACGGCCAGCCGGGCGTCCGGCGGACTCTGATGCGAGTGGACGGCGTGATGGCTGTGCGACGGGCGATGGCCACTCTTGTGAATGAGCACGTGCTTGTGTGAATGTGGCAGCACACGCGTGTGCGGCCCACCGATTTTATGCCAGTGTGTGTGCTGATGCGAATGCGTGTGAAACCCACCTTCCTTACAGTCATGTTTGTTCTCGTGCAGCACAAAGCCGTGGCGACACTGACAAACGTACGAGCCCACTGTGTTGATGCATTCGTGCTGGCAGCCGCCGTTGTCCTTGCTGCACTCGTCTTTGTCTGTGAGAGACACACACACACACATGCAACACATCACTCATGTGGAGACAGCAAAAATTTGATGTGATGGAAAAGGGGGGGAGAAAAGGAGATATTGAAAAGGAGAAAAGATGTTAGGAAACAGAGACGACAGGAGTACCAGGTATGTAAAAAAAAATTGGAAACTAGGATGGGAAGGTTAGCAAGAGCGAATTAGAGGGATTTTAAAAAGAATTATCACCTATAGGTGCAAAAGATAATGTTCATGATTTATTTATTGAAATAAATCAGAGTTAATGAAATAGGAGTATTTATCACAGGGATTTAAAGCCTAGAGATAGTTAGATGACAATCCGCTAAGCACCCCTCTTCTCCCCAAGCAGCTTTTGTTCAGTCTGAGCTTAGCTGCTGTTTTTGGGTTCAGCAATAAAGCAAAAGAATCTAGTTTTATGTAAACCCAAAGTATGTGAGTGAAAGTGAATGATGAGTGATGAGTGCATGTAGATCTAGGTTCAGTATTTCTGTTTTTATCTTTTAGTTCTGAATCTAGTTTTAATTTTGTTTGCTTTTATGTCCTGATAGGTTTTTACTACTTAAAAAAGTCAACGTCATACCATTTTTATGCAGCAGCTTTCCCGCAATCCTGTAGAAGCAGCTACAGAAAAATGATGAATGATAATTCTATAATTATTCTGGTTTTATTCTGGGAATAATATTTGTAACTTAGTTAAAAAAAAAACAATCACAAAATTTTACTGTAATTTGTTTCTATGAAATTGGGTTATAACAATTTTTTTGGTCGATTTACTCTTCTTCTTTTTTTCAAAAGATGATTTTATTGACAATGATCATTGTCTTATTTTCAGAAAATAAAGCGTGTGATCTCGATCAGTAAAGTCGCCATCACTGCAACTTTTCAATGCTGAAAAAAGAAAGAAAGGTTAGACCAGGAAAAGGGATGGGTTCTCTGTGGTCGACCTTTGACCTCTTCAGACCATGACCGTTGATCTGGGGTCGGCTCTGCTGCTACAGTCGTAACAACCTGATGTGTTAACCCCATCACCTGAGAGGAAATTGTAAAATGTGACGAGAGCTGCTGTCGTCATGTTTGGATCCGTGCCTTTGGAAAAACACTGACATCATCTTTTGTTTCGTTTTTTTTTGGTGGGATAAGTGGGCACTTAGGACGTCAACCACATATTCCCTTCATGAATAATTCAACTAGATTTATGATCCATAAATCTTTATCGAACTACGACAACCCATTTTCTGCATCAGAGCCTGAAAGCAACAAGCCAAAAAGTGCCAAACCACACCTTATTAAAAGAGCGACACACCCGTGGGTATATTTATATCCTGCTTTACGACCTCATTAACCACTGTCCCATGGATCATATGTGTTCTGGATCAGCTTGTCATCATCTTGTAAATCAGTGACGTCTTGGTAAACCAGTGATCCAAACACGAACTAGAAATAAATCACCTCCTCCTTTTACTTTTTGCATCCTCCTGACCTTACGACCTCTCGTCAGTGAGGACGGGTGATGACAAGAAAACCTTTTACTGGAAGCTGAACAGAGGAGGAACCGAGCTGCTCGTGGAGAGGAGGTGGAAACACCGACTCTCTTTGTGTGTGTGTGTGTGTGTGTGTGTGTATGTGTGTGTATGGGGGGACGGCTGCCACGTTGACAACCGCCAAGGTGTCAGAGACAGACGCTGAGAGTTGGGGATTTACAGATGACAGCATGGTCAGACAGTGAGTATGGGAAGGGGGCGTGAGAGACGGAGGAGAGTGTAACCGTGAGAGACGGACTCCTATGATGGGATGTGGGGATCAGACGCAGATGTTCCAGATGTTCCAGCTTCCAGCTACTGAACTCCGGAGCAGAGCTGCGACTCATTCACGAGCACTCATGCGCATCATTTTAAAAATCAAATTAAAGTTGCTTCTTTTTTGACCCTGCAAGTTTCTGTTGTTGATGTTTTTAGAAACACACACACATGCGTGCGTGTGTGTGTGTGTGTGTGTGAGGATGCTCGAGCGGCCTTTCTGCACGTGATGCAACAGCCTGCAGCGATGCTGCCAAGACTACCCCCCCTGGGGAACAGTAAAGTTTATTTTACTTTTACTTTACTCACGTCTCACCTCAACTCGAGAGCTTGTGAATCAAACTGGATCTGCTTTTAATGAAAACACTAACTCACCAACTCGCCCTCTGTCGATTTCGACGTGTGTGTCGATGTGTCTGATGTGGTATTACTGTGCTATTGTGGGCTCAGTCTTACCCAATCACAGCCTAAGAAGCTTTGCAGGTGATGCTACACGGTTTCCATTGTAGCTTTCACACACACTCTCTCTCTCTCTCACACACACACACACACAGATTAGTAGTGTGTGGGAGGCAGGAGGGATCTCCCTAAAGTTACTGCATCCTTGCCAACTTACAGCTTCCAACAATAAGAGCCATTCACACAGCAACTTTTATCACACACATGATTCATAACGTCTCAAGCTCTACTACGGGGTTTAATTACACGATTCGGGAATTTTGTAGCTAGATTTAAGGAGAGCTCAAACAGCTGACACTTCACTTCCTACAAAAGATGAAGGAGAAGTCAAAATATTATATTAAAGTTGCCTTTTACATTTTTTTTTTCCATTTTCCTTTCAAGTTAAGAGTAAGAAAAAGGAAATTTAGATTTTTTTTTCTTCAGGGCAACTTCCTAAGTTTGTTAATATCTAATGTTAATCCGCAACAAATTCCTCCCTGTAGCTGTAGGTGGGGGATATTTGTCACGCTTTTTGATAGAGAATCATAGCAGTGTCCCAACCTCATGCAACGTACTAATTCAATTCAATCCAATTTGTTCAATAAATAAAGAATTTTCTGGAACTGAACACCGGTATTTATACGTTACACGCGATTGGGACAAAAGCACATGTTTCCCTCTGCAGGAGGATGGATTCAACAGCGATCCCCGTCCTTTAAAGGGGATCCATCCATCCCTTCGACTGCGAGGTTTGGTTACCTCCGACCTCCGACGAGGGCGCTGGCTTGTTGTTGATGAGGCCACGCGTGGGAGGGTGGCGGCGCTTTATGTCCTTGCATAACTCAAACACAATTATACGCTCCTGACACTGAGTCAGCCTTTCTGAGGGTGAGAGGGCAGAGTGCATGATGGGAGGCTGCAAGGAGCCGATGGAGACTCAGGAGACAAAGAATGACAGACAGACAAAACAAATGGACACTAAAAATACAGGGGTATGCACACATGTATGGATATTTGCATACGTAATCAACACACACACACACACACACACACACACACACACATGCACACACATTACCTGAGAAAAAGTGAGCCTTGAAGCCTTTCTTGGAGACGGTGTTGTCGGACTTGAACTCGATCCTCATGTTGTTGTATTGAGACGTGATGACTTCAGGGACTTCGGTGCCACAGTATTTACCGTGCAGCTTCGAGTCGGACGACAGGCCACTGCGCACCTCCACAAAATCATATTTACACACCTAAAAATACAAATAATGCTTTTATTTTAAAAAAAACAAAAAAATGACAACTCCCATCTGGCAAATGCTTGACAATCTACTTTTACGAACACACAGAAACACACACACACACACACACTCGCCTCATTTCCCTCCAGCTCGAAGGTCTCAAACTGCATGGAGATGCGGTACTGAGTGGGGGCCACCACCTGCCACACACAGTTCTTGTTGGGCGGATACTCCTTAGGCCAACCGGGAGTGCTGATGGTTCCGTTCAGCTTGGACAAAAGGCCGCCACACGCCGCTGGAGACACACAAATTCACAAACATGGCTGAGAAATTGTATTTTTGTAAGCGAGGAGAAAAGATGTTTTGATGTTTTGCATGGATTTTGGTTCTGGTGGGGTCCTCCAGAGATGGAGGTCACTCAGCTAAAACCTGCAGAACTGCGTGACAAATTTTGCTGTGTCCCTTTATTTTACTTCGAATAATACACCGACTATTTGTAAAATGTGTCAAACTCAATGCAAAAGCAGGCCAAATGTAGCCTGCCACATCATTTTATGAAGGTCTGAGTGTATAAAAACAGGTGGGTCAAAAGACTCCTTTGATCCAAAACTATATTTCCCACAATGCAGTAATTCAGCCCATTTTAACTCTGAGAAAAACATTTTGAACAAAGTTAATGTCTTAACTTGTTTTGATGTTATTGTTCTTTATTTGTTTGGATTATTGATTGATGGAGTTCTGTGGGATTTATAACCCGACAAATTAAATTGATTTATGTTATAACAGAACAACATGCAAACATATTTTTTCTGTGCAACTGCAATGTTTGTAACTTGAATAAGTAATACATTCAGAGTTATTTAATATTACGGAGTAGTTACATTTATTTTACATTATATTGAGTTATATTTAGTTACATTTTTAAGTTATATCTGGCCCTTTGAGGACAGCAATTATGCTCATGTGGCCCTCAGGGAAAATGAGTTTGACACCCCTGGTTTATAATAACATACAGCAAAACCATCCTCTATCACGTGTTGCCTGAGAAGTGAAGCAGCTTGTTCACTGGTTCCAGTATGTGGGTCATTACAGCTATTTGATTTATTTCATGGGATTAGAGGATTTTCACAGCCTTTGTGCCGATGCAGCGGTGAGGCATGTGTCACAGGGATGTTTTTTCCTGTTGATGGGGGCGGATGTTTTTTTTAATTTTATTTCTCACGACTCATATCCTACAGAAACACACAGAGGCATACAAAGGAATGTATATACAAAACATGTATCCAGTGTTGCACAGACACACACATTTACCTTCACAGCTTTTTTTGTCAGGAGCTAGTTCATAGCCCGGGTCACAGGCACACTTGAAGCTGCCAAGAGTGTTTACACACCTCTGTTCACATCCACCATTGTCTGGCTTGGAACACTCGTCCTCCTCTGGAAAACACAGACGTCAGAAGCGCATTGTACACACATGGAATGTTTCTGGTTCAAAGCCATGAGATCACATCACACACACCTGCACACACACACACTCGTACACACCTTTGAAAAAGTTAGCGGCAAAGCCGGCCTTGTTGACCGTCCCATCTGACACAAACTTCATCCACAGGGTGTGTGAGGTAGCGCGGACATCCTCGGGTTTGTCGTAGCCACAGAATCGACCAATCAGAGGGCTCGTCTCCAGAGGACCGTCCCGGACCTCCAGGTAGTCGTAAGCGCAGCTGTCGTGCCTTTCGATCTACAAAAGATGCGACGTAGAGCAGAATGAGACTGAAGCGAAGGTGAACTTTGACCTTACATGTGTGACATCATGTCGGACACAGACTGAGACATTTAACACATTGAATACTTTATGGGATTCAAACTACAAACCCAATCCTCAACAAACCTGCTCTGTGTCTCTCACACACACACACACACACACACACATATACATGCAGAAGACGTGCAGGAGAGAAACACAAAAACACAAGTAAAAACACACACACATAAGGACTGAGTCACCTCGAAGGCTTGGAAGCTCAGTCCGACATTGTATCCCTCAGAAACGGTGATCCTCCACACACACTCTTTGGAGGGTCTGTAGTCATCGGGGTAGTTGGGAGACTGGATCTGCCCTGAGTCTTTGGTGATTTCCCCTCCACAGATCGCTTCACAGGAGAGATCTTAAGATATTAACCGCATCGACCAACAACATCTTCATTAATTCAATTAAAGGAATTACCTTCATAAATTGCAGCGAAGCCTTTTCCCACCCAGTTGCTGCTGCTGCGGAACTCAATCCACATCCGGCTGTCAGTGGAGGTCAAGATGTCAGGAACTTTATCTCCACAAAACCTGCCTGTTAGGAAACACACACAAAAACACAGAATTATATTTTAATTCAATTTTTTTTTAAATTTTATGTACTGATTTTAATTCCCGCAGGGAAATTAGTGGCGTTAAACATACATTAAACCAACAGCTTCCTCTATCATTTCAATACACGATATGGAGGGTATGTACTAAATAAACCAGCAGTAAAAAATCAGAAACTGTTTCCTGAGGCATTAAAAAGTGATGACAAGACCAGTTTGCTGTCCCACCAACGATGATTTCAGTAGGACAACCCACCGTCTTATTTTCCAGAACCACTTACTGGAACCCAACTTCAAAAGCTGCATGAGTCACAAACCATGGCAACAAGCATGTTCATCACTTTTTTTTTTAGCGTCTCCTGGAAGCAATTACTGTTATCATCTGCTCTTCTTGGTTGTTTTGTCTCACTTTGAGGCCTTCTTTTAAAAAAAAAAAAAAAAATGCTGCACACATGTTGACAATCTGTTGAGGATTATCGTCTCTGCCTGGCATGAGCTTCAATGTTTTGAGTTCTCAGGGCCTCCGTATGTAACGGTCGCAGCGGTTTTAGTGATCTGAGGTGATGACAGCGTGTCATCAGAATTAAAAAGCTAATGAAGATTTATATTAGAAAAAGGAAAAAAAAGAAAAAAAAGAAATGCTATTCCATGAAGAATTAAAGCTCACAGCCGGCCGGCGGTGACTTGATCTTACCGAGCAGCGGAGCTTTCCTCCAGTATCCATCCCGAACCTCTATGTAGTCGTACCAACACAGACTGCTTTTATACAGATCCATGGTGGTGAAGTTAAGAACAATCTGGTGGAGCAGAAGTCAGTTTGTCAAATCAAATGAAATATCATCTGTCTAATCACAGGAACACACTTTAGCCTCAGCTAATCAGCATGCAGCTGTCATTTATTCCCTCTCTGCTGTGAGCATGGTGTTTTCATGTGAATGTTTCACGACTGCATCATAATAGCTTCTATGGGGCTTTGCGTGTGCGTGAGTGTGTGTGTGTGTGTGTGTGTGTGTGTGTGTGTGTGCATGCACACCTTTTCTCCAGGTGTGACAGATATCCTCCAGACACAGTGTGTATAGGAAGGGTATCCATTGGGGTAACCGGGGGATGAGAAATTACCCGTCGACTCTTGGAGCGTCTCTCCACATGCTGCAACACATACACAAGCCCGAACGCACGCACGCACACACACACACACACACACATACACACACACACACACACACCAAGATGGTATTGCATGAGCCTTTCAGTTGTGTACTGTGCACAATACTACAGAACACATGGCTCTGATATCATTTATCATGTATTTTGTCCAAACAAAAGGACAAACCACCATCTGCCAAAGTTTATTTTTATAACATGTGATCAGTGCGTATGGAAACTGTTAGTCACGTATCTCTAATTCTGAAAACAGCAAAGGAATTAAAATTACCCTCCCAAACAAAATCACATTTCATGTTGGCTTTGACTTGTTTGGTTCTGTATGGTAGATGCTGCAGTATGTTTGCTTTCCCTTGCAGTCGTTTCTGTAAGTGAACGACAGCGACGAGCAAATAAGATAAATATACTGTGGCTGGAACGGAAAAAACTGCTGTCTTTATTCTTTACTGCTGGTTTAATGCTGCTGCTCTTTCTCAAAAGGAGGTTAGCCAAATATGCCCGTCCAATCCCATCATCCATGCTGTTCCTCCCTCCCACAATGCCCTGGGGCTCGCTTCATCTGTCAGTGAATGTGGTATCACTCTAACGTGGCCTTATAAGGTTGAAGATGTGTTTATTTCCAGCTGGGACGTAAAAACACCACCTTGTTCTTGCTCCAGAAACAGAATGGGGTTTATTAAATTACATATAGTGTCTCCTGTAATACTGTTACTGCATATAACGAGCTATTAATAGCAGATGAAGACATAGAATTAGAACATAAGTGAGTAAAAACACAAAAAAGCAAAAACGAAAAGACGTGAATTTATGCGGTTTGTGTCAGATAGAGTTCATCTCGTGAAAGAAGTGTAAAGTGTGTCTGACAGACACAACTGATGGCTTTGCGATCATAAAACGCCCCAATTCCACAGCTCTGCTGTAGAGCGGGCCCAGATCACGTCAGAACCTCACAACTGGGACCGCGGGGACAGGCAGAACCGCACGGAAGGGAAGACGGTGAGTAATATGTGCGAAACCGAAAAACAGAGAAGCACAAGGAAAAACAAATTACTCAACGTCACCCCTGTGCCTCAGAGAGTGGATGGGTGGGAAGGTTTTACAACCAAGATATGGGCCAATAACAGCAACCGCTTCAAAACACACGTACACATAGTAGAAATATCCATACCTGGACATCTATACAGCTTCCTCGCCTGTGCAATGTCTCCTTTGCTGAGCCTGGTCCGCTGACCAATGGCAGGTCGGACTCCGTTTTCATCTCTGGATGGAAGGATTGTGTCGAGGAACATGCCCCTATGGGAGGAAGAGAGAGATTTAACACACAACATGGTCTGATTCAAAGAAAATCAAATAAATATTTTATACAGCCTCAACGCTGGGCAACAGCTGTATGACCTCCTTGCAAAAAATTGATCACCTTACAAATGTTCTGTGTTTTCTTCTAATTAATAGGAGGTGAGTCGGATCTGGCATAAAAAATCTCCAGACGTAAGAGGAAAATGTTTTTTTGGGACACAGCCCAGAAAAAAGAAAATTATCAGAATTTGGTCACAAACCGAAAAGACACAACTTTAGCGTGCGTCAATATTTCCTTTTGTCTTTTCTCATTTATATATATTTATAAATTTCTCAACTTATTCCGTAGAAAACAAGATTTTTCAACACATGTAAGTGGGACACAACGGTAAGATACATCCTGTGCTGGGATGCATTGGTTTTGTTACACACTGGAGCTAAATCATATGTAATCATATTTAAACATATTTTTAACATAAACCTAAACCTGCCCCAGGGCGACTGTCGTTTGGTTCGGTATCTATTTTCTCTCCACTCCACCCCTTAAAACCAGACATCAGCATGGAGAAACATACAAAATCATCACCGCTTTAATGCAATTACAGACTTTAAAAGATGACAAGCATTTGTTTTGCCACATTGTCTGTCTCGTGCGTTTTACGTGAGAATGCAGCTGGTTACCGTGAGAAGGTGTTCCTGGCGTAGTGCATTATGCTGTCAAAATCATACGGCTCCCCGAGGGAGTTGACCTCACCTGGCTCCATCTTAAGGAAGTTATATTCCTGGCCTTGGAAGATATGAACATATTCACACGCAAATACACACACACAACCAAAGATAGTAGCATTAGACAGTGTGTGCTGATACAATGACACTTTATATGTCCACTCTGAGTTTGCTGTATATGATAAAGCATATAGAGCGATAGAGACTTGTAATTTTAATGTGTTGCTAAATAAAAGCTTGGGTTGGCTTTGATAGACTGTTTAATTTCACACCTGTCAGATAGCGGTGAGAACAGACTTCACAGTCATCAAAAGCCTCATTCACACCCACAAAGATAGAAACAGTCCTCCAATAACATCTGTGGTATCAAGTCTCACCTGGTTGGATGTTATCACGGATGATGGTCACGTGATCGTCGCGGTCAGGACGCGTGTGCTCGTGCCAGAAGCCTATGACGTGACCCAATTCGTGCACCACTATGCCAAACTTGTCACAGTTCTTGCCTATGGATATAGCCTGGGGCCCGTTGCCACGACGACCCACATAGGAACAGCACCTAATAAGAATTAGCAAGGAGTTACTACACATTTGGCAAAGGAGAAGGCATTTGTAATGCTTTACGGACACACACACACATACACACACACACACACACACACACACACACACACACACACACACACACACACACATTCACACAAACACACAGCCTTTTCAGGATTTCCTTCCCCTGTGCGTTTGCCAGAGGAGGAAAAGACACACCGACAATCCTGCAGTTTCACAACCCAGCGTGAATAAGTTGTGAATCACAGAAACAAAGCAAACACTTTTTTTTTTCTGGTTAGCCACGACATACGTGCAAGGCTAACAAATCTGATTAAAGTAACCCAGTGAGCTGATTGTAGGGTTAGGATCAGCAGTCACTGGAGTAGATAGAGTCTCGATTCACAGTATTCGCAGCTGTAGCTTCAACACGTCTACTGCTACAGATATAATGTTACCATGATCAATACATTGTTGTGCATTTCCTTCTCTTTGTCTCTGTCTGGCACACATGCTGCAAATCCAAGCTGCACGGTATTTTATGCATCAGATTACAGCGTCTAATCTCCAACGTCGGCCAATCACAGGAACTGAAGCAACAGGCATCATCTGTTAACATGCAACTCTCTTGCTCCTCTAGTTGCATGTTTCGTTTTCAAAATCTAATATGTGGTTTTGATTTTTTTCGTTTTTTTCGTTAGTTGGATTTCTTCTGATTCTGAGGTGCACGTATCCCGAAAACGGCATTCAACATTTAAATTTTTTAAAACATTCTGATTAAATAGATTACATAACATCATCAGGCTCCAAATATTATAGAGGGAGCAAACAAAGAGCGTATATTATAGTGATGAACATTCTGAGATACTAGACTTGCTTGAACAAAATCCTCCAAAAACAAATTTGCTGATATAAAAACACAACAATATAGATAAATAACTATTTAAATAACAAATTAATAAAAAAAGATCACAAGGGTTTGGTCAATAACAGAACGGTATCCAGATTTGATATCCTGTGCAGTCGACTCATGTAAAAATAATAAACACAAATGATGCTGAATGTTGATGCTGCTGAAAATGATTGTATAATTTGGCCCTTTTAACGCTTGTAATGATGAATTACTTTGTTGGGCACCCTTTAAAATAACATTTTAAGGTGTGAATCATTACACTGTGATCTGAAAATTGCTGATTTATCACAAAAATGAGAGATTATGCCATGAAAATTCACCTCACTGTGCCGTTTGTTTTAACAGAAGTTCATCTTTAGCAGAAGCTCGACATGCTGTTTGAGTCAAATGTGCTGTGAGAATTTTCTTCCCTGATTAAAAACATCCATTCAGCTCTAAAATATTTTTCTAATATCCTGAGCATCCTACTCCTGCATCCTTCTAAAGAACAACAGCTCAGAGAGATAAATCCCAGCATCCTGATTTCAAAGACTCTAAAAACTTCCAACCAGTGCCACCACTGTACAAACACACTATGACCCCAAGGCGCTGCCACAAAACAGAACAATGCATCTCTGCAGAATATGAACGAAAAAAAAAAATGCACGAACGTAGGAAAACATACACTGTGCAACGTGATTGGTGGGATGGGGAAACGGGAGCAGGACAGGAAGGAAAGTGGAGCCATTGTTGAGTGACCATATCGTCTCTCGCTGTGACAAGGTTACAACTGGACTCTGGAGACACAAACACACACAATCAAACACATGCAAAAAGATTCATCCCACTCACCCGCAGGGTCTGTAGGTGAACACGATGTAGCTCTCCTCATCTGTTTTCTCAATGAAAGTGACGCATGTCTGTTTCTCCCAGTGACGCATGGCCTGCTTAAACATCGCCCTCTGGCTGCCTGGAACACACACATTTCACATCTGTGTTCACACAATCGCACAGAGGTGAGCGTCTCAGCATTGGACAGAGCGAGCAGCGATCCACCAGAGCCGCTCACCGGTGAAGTTTCCTCCGATGACGTAGGGGATGACTCCTCCGGGCCATATCCTCTCAGCTCGGGATGTGGCCGCTCGAGGAGAACGGCTCTTCACAACATTCCCAGTCTTCCCACTTTTCCCAGTGTGGCCCTTGGGATTCGCAGCTCCCTTGCTGGAGTTCTTGGGGAGATAGTCTGCAAGGAAGGAGAGAGAAATGGTAACCATATCAGCCTGTAGCCCACATTTTCATTTAGGTTATGTTTAATCAGAATCATTACTGATCAATCAATGTAAAGATCAGTTTATAAATGAGTTTGGTCTCAGAATAGAGGGTACTTAAATTAATGGATGAAGCATGTCAGAATGTAATCTGAACTAGAACGGCTCTCAGTAGAGCACAGACTGCAGCTCCACCAAGGTCCCGTTTAATTCAATCACGCCTGTTCCAAAATAAAACTTTTAACCCTATAAGTATCATTTAAGGTTAATGAATTTATAATAATCATTTAAATCTGATGGATCTGAACCAAAACGCACACAAGTATAGATAATAGTTCCCTATATTTTTCATTCCTTCAGAAATGAAATGTTACAGAAAGTTAAATAAAACCCCAAAATTTAATCAAGTTTATTCTGGGGCAGCACAACAACAACAACAACAACAACAAAAAACCACCCATCAAGATTCATGAAACCAATTCAGTATTGGTCTAGAATAATCCTGCAGATCAATGACTAACACTTCGGTGGAGGTAATAACCGTTTAATCCAGCCTGAGTCCTTACCAAAGCCAAACCTGTGTATTCTCTCCAGCAGTAAATACAAAGATCCTCTTTTCTTCGAAACGTCATGCTCCTCCAGGCCACCTGAAACACACACACACACACACACACACACACACACACACACACAAACACACACACACACACACACACACACACACACAGACACACACACCAGAGCCAAGAATCAAAACACAAACAACCAACAATAAACCCGGATGACCTCAGATGCATTGGTTCCCTCGTCTATTGTGGGGCCGATGGGTAGTGACAGACTTTAAGAGGAAAGTTAAAATCCTCTTACCAGATGTGTGCCCTTGTCGGGAGTGTGTGTGCAGATGTGTGTGCTGCGCGAGGTCTATCGTCCTGTCGATCTGGAACATGCGCAGGTCCTCCTCGTCCAAAGCAATGTCGCCCCAGAATGCAGCTGGAAATTATTAAGAGACAAACACCCGTCACCGTCAGAGAAATGGTTCATATCTTCTACAACCATCTTTAATCACCATTAAGGATAAATAACAATCAGAAATATAAGTAAAAGAATCAAAGGTTTGAAACGGAGACAAAAACTAAAAAATGTACAAATGCTTAAAAAAGAACTCATGTGAAGGTGTTTAACACCTGGGTATCAAAACCTGAGCAAAACTGAACTGGATGAGATGTTTTTCAGACTGATGTTGTTTTATTTTTGCTCTTCAAAGTCACAGATGCACCTGCACTGAGGTACATGGAGGTGTCAAGGAAGTAAACCCTGGCATGACTCAAGGCAGCTCAGGTGTCTTTGAGCCCTCCTTTGGTTCCACAAACACACCCAAATACCTTAAAATGGTATTTGGGTGTGTTTGTTTGCACATCTTTCTCCCTCCCGATCCTCCTTTCCTACCATCCCTGGTGGTCTTACTACCTTTCACCTTGCCTTCATCCTCCCCTCGTCAAATCCCCTCATCCTTTCTTCCTCCGTTTTTTTTTCCCCCCAAAACAATCTGGCTTAAATTTTCAGCATGACTCATACTCACCATCCACATTAAAAGGATGTGTTCACATTTAATGACATCGCCCTTAAAACAATTACCCACATGACCTTGCGTATAGTAAATCGAAACCATTATTGGTCCCTGAAATAACACCCCCCCCCCACTCTCCTCCCTTCTTTTTCAGAGGCTGTGAAATGATCCTCTTTTTAGAGGATCAGATAGAAGCAGAGCAGGAGTTTCTGGCACAACTTTATCAACATCCAAGCTGCATGGAGAAAGGAAAAAGAGGTGGAAACACTAAAATATCAGGAACAGTTCTAGAACTAGTAATAAAACTTAACAATACAACGTTATTATTTATTTTTATTACTGGTAATAAACTTGTTTATTACTGGTAATAAAGTTGTTCCTAGTATCAGTATCAGGAACAACTTCACTCCTAGTAATAAAATCAAAGCTGATACTACGAGTGTTGCAGTTTCGTCTCTTCAGATAATAAACATCCTGACAGTTTGACATTCCCCAACATGAAAGTGTAAAAATCATTTGCCAACATTTAGAGCATCATACACCCTGATCTTCACGCTACTGACTTTTAAACAGTTTGACACCTGAGACTGTTGCACATTTTATTGAGCCTCGCTTTTCTACATGAGGGTTGAATTGTGAGAAATCTACACAATATGTTAAATTTGTAGGCAGCGATTATGCCACAAACGGGGTCTCCATCACAGGATTATTGTGCAATTGGTGAAAAATGGATAATTAATCATCATTTTGATGCACAGCAGTCATTCAATGGCAGATCTGTGGGGAATCTGCATCAATCTCCAGGTTTGGGTTGTGCAAACATGAAGACACTGGAAGTAACAAGGCTGTTCCCAATCTAAAACCACTCTGGTTCCCACAGCCGATTTCCCTGCATCATCCTTAAACCCCCCCCACTCAATCCTTTCTGACTATGGTTTGTTTCAACATGCATGTGGCTGCATTTCCATCACACAACCTTCAGCATCATTCAAAGCACAAATTTACTTCCCCCCTCCCCTGTGGAGCTACAGCCTCTAAAAATGAACAAGTGATTGATAACCATCACTAAATGATTAGCAGAGCTATTAGCTGAGTTAATGCCCTCCGCAGGGACTCAAGACACTAATACATTAACAATGGCATGGGAGA
Source organism: Antennarius striatus (assembly GCF_040054535.1). Lineage (NCBI taxonomy): Eukaryota > Metazoa > Chordata > Actinopteri > Lophiiformes > Antennariidae > Antennarius > Antennarius striatus. The sequence goes on from NC_090783.1 coordinate 4,085,303, forward strand.
AGCTTGTCACCTGGCTAATCAGGATTGCCACTAAAGGAAACGGGGGGTCAGAGTGCCATTGTTTTCAACCGCAGGCTATTGTTGCAGCGAGCAGAAAACCACAATGAACACAGATGGTTTACAAATCATCATATCAGATACAGACTGAAAGTGTGTGGAGCTGAATGGAGGTAAATGATATCTTGTTCGACGGGGGGATAATGTCTGACCTAAAGGGAAGGGCTACTGCAAGATATTTATCATCTGCAATATATCGCTATTATTGTAAGTCATGGATCTATTCAGGGTTTACTTTACAACCATGAAGAAATTACATTAAGTTGAATAAAATCTATCACGTATCATTCAGAACACATTTTGGGGAAGAGGGTCATTCCATTTCTCAGCTATTAGATCACAATATATTATAATTATATGCTTGATTTTACATTAGATCCAGTGGTTCATTTGCTGATCCAAGAAAAAGCAGTGGAAATAGAGTAGTTTGCTTTTTACATGCAAACAAACAGGATATAATATTGGCATTACTGAGCTTTAAGGCTGTGAGTAAGAGGATTTTGTTGCTGTCAGAGGAGTCGGGCTAACTGTTTCCTCCATGTAAGCTAAGCTAACTGGTTGTCGGCAAAATGTTGGTATTTAATGTGCACCTATGGAAGGTCTCATCCAACAAAAAACTAAAATATCCTAAAATGTCAAAATGGTGCATTATAAAATTATTGAGTACAGTATTTAAGTATTGAGCTTTTGGAAGTTGGAAGTTGGAACCTTAAAGTTGAAAGACCAAATAAATAATGACGATTGTAATTAAGATGATGTCTTTTCTGGTTTCATCAGTTCAGCCAATCATATCTCAGGAACCTTTTGGTTTTTATAAAAGTTAAGCAACACACAGGTGCTGACATGGATTCATGTTGCTGACTTTTCACAAGTTAATATGTCACACAGCGAGCGAGGATGCTCTTGGAGACAAATCATTTATCATTAGATGATGTTACATTAACCATCGATCCACCAACCATATATGTGTGCAGACAAAATGAGTTCTTTGTGTGTAAAGAGATTTTTTTTTTTTTAAAAAGGCTGCATTCAGTGAGTCACTAGGCGAAAAACCATGTGCAGACACACAGCGTATAAAAGAGGTTTATTTGCCTCTGAAGAGGGTGATGTCAGAATGGCTTCACCATATAAAGCCGCAAAGTAACTCAATTACACCATCTTCGACTCAATTTGCAAAACGTACGAGACAAAGTCTACCGGCGCTCCCTTCTACTGCAAAAATGATCAATTATGGGCAAAAAAAAAACTCATCAGCAAAATTATGATAAATATATCAGATCACGTCTGCATCTCTGATGATGTTCCTCCGGCTTTTGTGTCTATTTGTGTCATTAACACAACTTGTAGTTTTGTGAGTGAAGAGCTAAAAGTTTTACAGCGAAAAGGCGCTGACACAAGCAAAGATGCAAAGAAGAGGAGTGAGAGCAGAGGTAGTAAGTTTGGCTCATTGATTGTCGGGGTTCTTTTTAATCGAATGAGAACCCAGAAATAGCCCAAAGTCACGCCTGCGAGCGAGGAGGGGTGAGGGCAGTGATGCAGGGAAATGCAGGAGGATAAGTATTGATCCAAAAACCACCGGGTGACCCAGGAGACCTGCATCATGCTGACCAGGGCCTTACTGTTCGTCCTTCAGCAGGGGCACTGCAGCAAACACTCGCACAAACACGCACTAACACACAACTACTTCACCATTTGTGCGTCTTTATTTCAGCTCGACAGAACCATAAATACAAAACAAACATTCAGGAAGAACTTAAATGCTATTTAAGAGTAACAGGTTAACAACAAACATCATCAATAAGAAAAATGAAATAATCAATGTGTACTTACTGGAGTTTTGGATATATTTATAGCTTTAGTTCTTTGGTTTTATGAATTTTTTTCACATACTTTAATTCTGTCCTATCATTTATTTGTTATAATCAGCTCAAAGCAACTGTGTGCAAACATATACTGCATATATTCAAAATTTTTCCTCGTTGTTCTTTATTTTTATTTGCATTGGCGTTCTCTCAAACTATTGACTCTTGTTGAAAATCTACTGAGTTATCTACTCATTTCATGAGTGTTGCAATGACCAAACTAGTAGCAGCTGTAGGCGCGTGATTGATGATGTGATGGGTGGAGTGCAAATAAGCGCAATGTGTGCAATACATGGTCGACACAATAAGTGTAGTGCGTTTGTCATTTGCATTTTATTTACATTGCAGTATTTGAATACAGTGGTGATTAGAAAAAATGAGTGTTTTGTGTGCATGTCTCACAATTAAAAAAGTTACACACATTTAGCATTGATGTACTTTTAGATCCCAGATTTATTGGTTCAATTTGACATTTTTCAAACACAACAGGTAATTATGCTGCTGAATTATACTTTAATGCTGTACTCACTGGGGTGTATGTAACACACACACACACACACACAAACACACACACATGTAACTCACTAAGCTCCTCATTAAGGTCATCCTGCAGGTGGGCTAAGATGTAACATTATATGTTTTGGATATGTGTGTGTGTTCGTGTGTGCATGTGTGTGTGTATGTGCGTGCGCACGCATGTGTGTGCGCGCATTTGGACTCTTTTACGCTCACATTATTGGTCTGTGTGCGCTCTGTGTGTGACTTATGAACATACAGTATGGGATTATACCAGCTGCGTTTGAGGCGTCTCTCATTGTGCAAGCTGCTTTAGTCACGTTAACCCTTTGAGAGCAACGACAGGTGCCGCCGATCAAAATAGAAGTACATCAGGACGGAAGGCAAAATGATAAAAGGCTTAAATACACAATATTGTACAGCCAACCTGGTCATTAATGCAATCCCCCTCCACACAAAAGTTACATATTTTGACTTAGTTTGCCAATTTGTATGTTAAAAAAAAAATCAAACTTTAATCCAAAGTGCAACAACCGGGGTGTGCCGTCGTAATGGCTTCCCTCGGCCTGCTGGGAATTGTTAATGAAAGTCCAAAAAAAACAAATTGTTCACTTGTACCTCAAAATATGAAGGGTTTGTTAGAAAAAAAATCCCTATTTGTGACATATAAAAAAGACATTTTTTTCTTCATTCTGTGATTATGTGTGGATGCCAAAAACTTGTGTCTGATTTAGAATAACTTCAGATGATTTGAGGTGACTGCTGGGCCCTGGTGGCAGGAGCTCAGTCCACTGGGTCTTGGGGCTGGAAACTGGACGATGGCTGGATCAAGACCCATGTGGGCCAAAAATATATGGAGTACGAACTGCAGGGGCAGCTGCGGGTTTAGCTCCTGAACAAAGCAGAGGTGCCCTTGAGCAAGGCTACGCCCCCACAAGTTGCTCATTGATGTAGCTGCCTGCCACTCTTCCATCGTTCTTTCTCTGTATTGGCATGCCTACATATAATGTGTGTGTGTGTTGACCTATATATTACACATCTGTAAAATGCATATAGAAATAAATGTGTACGGTGGCACACACTAAAGTAACCTTTTTATTTTCTTTTGATATGAGCTCCACTGAGTGACCGTTCCATCCACATTACGTTATGTGAGTATTGCAGATGGAACACATATGCACCACTTTTGCGATGTAAGGTGTTGCAATGTGAAGAGATGCTGGATGCTGTAAAGTCATCTGTCAGAAATGTACTCTTAGCAAAAACATTTAAAAAAATTTAGAAACTCTGTCCAAGTTCAGAAAATTCACACCCCCACCCTTCTGCAAGCATCTGTGTTAGCAAGGAGAGAGGATGATATAGATGAAACAGTCACCAGCAAAAGTTCAGAATGTGTGTCTGTGTGTCTGTGTGTGTGTTTGTGCTGCCATTTTCAACACCTATTTTCTTTAACAGATCTTGAACATGCATCCGCAGAGTTGAGGTCAAAGTCTGACATCTGGGATGTCTTCAAAAACATCATGAATCACAAACACACACACACACACACACACACACACACACACGTGCTAATCATCAGTCGACTTAAATATAGTCCCAGACGCTAACAAAGACCCAATTACACCATTCAGGACTGACACATTACTGCACACTGCATTGTGTGTGTGTGTGTGTGTGTGTGTGTGTGTGTGTGTGTGTGTGTGTGTGTGTGTGTGTGTGTGTGTGTGTGTGTGTGTGTGTGTGTGTGTGTGTGTGTGTTTGTAGCGTACAGTGCAGGGATAAGCGCGGGCAAAGTTTCTTCAAGCATGAATGCAGCTAAAAACAGATGGCAGAGCAGCGAGGCAAACAACTGGATGTCTGAAGCGACCCGGAAATAAAGCACAGACGGATCATATGTTTTTATTTTTGAACTTTAAATCACCACAGATCCAACTGTGTGTGCACTTTGGCGAATTGCTAAAAGCTGACAAGAGCACATGAGATCTAAAACAAGCACCTGTGGTGGAGAATGCACCAGAATATCAGTACGACATACACAGCATGAGGCCAAAAGAAGATGATCTAAATTACAAGCGTTCAGGAGTTACTTTGCAAATTGAGTTTGTATTTTGGTTAAACTGTAAGTGGATTAATGGTAACACAGTAAATTAGCGTGACACACTGTTGGGTTCATTCTTGCACGTCTCATGTCATCAATATGTCTCTGAAATAAATCAGAATTTTGCTTCATAACCTCTGGAGCACGTCAAGTAAAGGATTCCCGGCTTTAATCTGATAAAATATCAGTTTTGTGTTCCGGACTTGTTTCTGCTGGTGAAAAAAAAAAGTCCATTTGTAGGTTTGACTTTAATCTACACCTTCCGGCAGTGGCAGTGAGACCTGCAGGGGATGGAACTGACAACTTCCATTAAGATTGACCTTCGACCTCCTGAACTCCAACCGATCCAAAGCCTGCTGGCGTTCTTTCTCCGTTAAAACAAAACACAAAATAGAAATCGCACGAGTCCAGCTTTTCTACATTTAGAACCTATGCTGCCCCAGCTAAGCAGAGATGCTGCATCTATGATCACAGCTGTGTTCCTCCAAATTTTAGGAAGAGCCGGGTAAAAAACAAAGGATGACTTTTCCTCAGCCGATAACAACGGGTCTGTACTATAAATATCATCAGGAAAAGCTAGGTGACATAAAAGCAGTCAGACATTTAATAATTGAGCAAAGCGCGGCAGGTGGGTGGAGTGACGGTGACGCTGACTCATGGCTTCTGCAGCTCTGAAACAATGATGCTCCAAAACAAACAGTGAGCTCTCAGCACGGGCCGTGGAGTTTGTGCTGAGGTGGGAATCCTGAGGAAGACTTCGGAAGCTCGGTGGCAGCAGCACTCTGCTCGGGAAAATCCTGTTTAATATAATATGAATGAGACCGCTTGCCCTCTCCCTCACACACACACACACACACACACACACACACACACATACACACAACAAGCCACAGTGTCATACACACAGCGCTCTAGTTTCCTTCCTACTGAGGGATGGGGGAAGGGGTGAACAGTAGCTGCAGCTCACTGTCACGACATGGTGGACAAAAAAAACTCCTATGTTCATGCACATGGACGCACACAAGGAGTTTGAACACCCAAAAGAAATTAGAAAAACATCAACCTCAGCTTTCCTTCGCTTGCATGCCTGTTTAAAACATCCAGAAGCACAAAAGTTGACACAGTTGTGATTTGAAGGCGTTCTCTCTCCCTGTTTCTGCATACATATGTGTAATGTTTCCTATATAACATGGACCCATGTCTCATTTTCAAAGCTGGTGCATGTGTTGCCAGCTTGCTAAAAGCTTTTATATTGGCTGTTTGTGGTGACTGAGTGCAAAAAAAAAAGAAGAAGAAGATTTTACATGAAGTCTTGTAATTCGGCTTTTAACAACGTCTCGTTACGGCCTGCCTAAACCAAAGGCGCTGCACTACAAAGGCCGAAACCGAAAGCACTGAAATGTTAAAGAGGTTGTACTGCAATAACGTGAAATGAAAATGTTATTTTGAACAGCAGATGTTGGGGGCAGAGAAACCCCGACCCTTCAGCAGAACAAGCTGCACCATCACCATCAAAACCAACGCAGGGGTCAACCAATGATTCCACAGGAGCCGAGGAGAACAGAACATAGGTACTGCCATAACGGGGGTCCAATGGTGACCAAATGGTCAAGTACGACCGCCACTTGTAATTTTATAAATGCATTTACTGATTCTAATCAGCCTTTAAATTCCAGTTAGTTATACGTTATTTTTTGGCATCTTAACTTAGACGGAGGAGCTTCCAGAATCGCTTTGTTCAGTCGGTTTTATTTTCTGGAGATATAACACCAGAAAACATCTCTGTGGGTGACAAGGGGTATATCAAGGGGAGTCTGTCCACATGAAAGACAGATGCAAAAGAAATAAATGTAGAAAACAAACCCATCCGACTACAACCACTGTGTAAGAAACGCCAGATCTGTTTGTGTAAATGAGAAACAGAGATTTGCAGTCACGCCGCTCAAAAAAATACTAAGTGAACACATGATGGAAGTTCTGATATTGACGGCATAAATATGATCTGGTTTTATTCCACTGGAGTGATTGGTTTTTAGCTTGCAGTGAGAGCCGTTCACATGGAGGCATAAACAGAAACAGACACGGCTCCTCGCAGCTCGCTCCTTAATCCCTGCAAACCTCAAAGCTCTGCAGAAATTAGCCGTCGACAAACCCTTCCGCTTGTAGTGTTAAACATGCACTTGATGAATGAGCATTTAAAGCAATTAAAGTAAGTTGTCTACGTTTCCTGCTGTAGAGGAAGTAGGTTATGTATTATACCATAGTGCAGCACACTCCTCTCATACTCCACTGTTGTATTTGGAGAAGAGAACAGGCGGTCGATCTTTTCGGGGGGTCACTCCTGAAGAAACGACCTGCAGATTCATTCGGAAGTTGCGGTTTGTTTAGCTTTCACTCCGTTTGTGTGAGCATTTTATGAGAACAGTGATTTGGAAGGAAGCATGAATGACTCTGGAGTGAGCGTAGGGAGCTTGTGCACATCTGTATGACGGTGTATGTGTGTGCGAGCGTGCGCGCGGGTGTGTGTCATCTCCAGCTGAGTAGCAGGATGCAGACAACCAGGAAGAGATAAGCTTGGGTGAATGGAGTGAGCTCTGTGTGTGTGTGTGTGTGTGTATGTGTATGTGTGTATGCCTGTGTGCATGTGTGTGTGTGTTCACGTAGG